>NW_016107865.1:626058-637664 GCF_001604975.1 Cebus imitator
CCTCAGCCTCCCAAAGTGCTGGGATTACAGGCTTGAGCCACCGCGCCCGGCCTAGAAAAATAAATTTTAAAAAATCATTTCAGAAATTAAAGATTAATTTCATGAATACTAGAATAAATAAATATATTCATTTTTTAAAAGATTAAAAGAAGGAAAATTTTAAAAATCAAAATGACATGAAGAGAGAATTTGAGAAAAAATAAGTTTAAAAGATATCCAAAGTTGTTCAAACATATGTAAAATAGGAGATCCTGAAAAAGAAAACCAATCAATGGCAAAGAGCAAATGCTAAAAACTGTAATAAAACTGACCTTAAAATATAAACCTCCATGTGACATCTTGAAAGGATATATTGTGTATCTGGAGGAAAATGACCCAGAACAGAATTCAATGAGAGATAGTCTTGTAAAATTATTGGAATTTAAAGGAAAAAAATTCTTCGGATATTCATACAAAAGAACCAGACACTTAGTGAAAGAAAAGTCAATTACCATCATACACTTTTTTTTTTTTTTGACTGCCCTGGTTTATGCCAGGAGAGAAAATAAAATGTGAATCAAAGACTTTAATCAAACTGACATTAAATTATAAAGGCTTCAGACAAATTATATTGAAGATGTGAAAATTCAGGAAACTATTTCAAAAATCTTCCCTTGGGAATCTGCTGAGGTAGAATTTTCAGATAACAAACTGACTGGAGAGACATTGACATAAAGACTATTGGTGAGCATTAAATGTCTATTTGTCTATAGAATGAAATCTAAATGAAGATTATAAAAGCATGTGTATAAGTATGGTGCATGACGGCTGGGTGTTCTGGAAGTATAATAAAATGCAACTATCAACTGGGGGAAGAAGAGAGTGAGTATATGAACAACAAATTAAGTTCACTGATTACCTTGTAGATATTAACTGGGAATAAAACATTGCTTCAAATTGGATGCTGAGGAATGCTATGGTAGAAACCAGTAGACAACAGGAAAAGATCAGAACTCTAAATGTATTAAGTAAAGGTATTAGTATAAAGGTAATGGTTAGAACACAAATAGAAACCTTTCTAAATACCAAAAGATACACCCATAAACATATTTACTTATATTAATGATACAATATAGCAAGGCAGGAAGAAATGATTATACTTAAATAATGTTTATGCTTGGAAGAGGAGGAAGTAGGCAAAGGGAATAGGGACAGTAGTTACAATTATTTGAATACACTTTGTTTTGTAGATTTGACCAGGGAACTAAGCATATGTTTTACCTATTTATAAAACAAAATTAGGGCCGGGTGCAGTGGCTCATGCCTGTAATCCCAGCACTTTGGGAAGCTAAGGTGGGGCAATTACCTGAGACCAGGAGTTTGAGACCAGCCTAGCCAATATAGTGAAACCGCATCTCTACTTAAAAATACAAAAATAAGCCAAATGTGGTGGCAGGTGCCTGTAGTCCTAGCTACTTGGGAGACTGAGGCAGGAGAATCACTTGAACCCAGGAGGTGGAGGGTACGGTGAGCTGAGATCGCACCACTGCACTTCAGCCTGGGCTACAGAGCAAGACTCTGTCTTGAAAAAAACAAACAAAAAAATTAAAAACTAAACCAACAAAACATCAAGATTAAATTTTAAAAATCAACTCCTTAAAAAACAAAAGTGAAATTAAACAAATCTCATTGCCTACCCACATAGAGGCAAATCCACATAGAGATTTTTTTTTCTTTTTTTTCTCTTTTTAGTTTCCTTGTTTTTTTTTTAACATTTAGGTTTGGGGGTACATGTGAAGGTTTGTTACATTGGTAAACATATGTCATGGGGGTTTGTTGTACATGTTTCTTCATTGGCCAGGTATGAAGCCCAGTGCCCAATAGTTATCTTTTCTGCTCTTCTCCCTCCTCCCACCCTCCTTCATCAAGTAGACTCCAAGTGTCTGTTGTTTACTTCTTTGTGTTAGTAAGTTCTTATTTAGCTCCCACTTATAAGTGAGAACATGTAGTATTTGGTTTTCTGTTCCTGCATTAATTAGTTAAAAGTTAGTTTTTTAAGAGGCCTCCAGCCTCATCTACATTCCTTCAAAAGACATAATCTTTTTCTTTTTTATGGCTACATAGTATTCCATGGTGTGTATGTACCATATTTTCTTTATCCAATCTGTCATTGATGGGCATTTAGGTTGATTCCATGTCTTTGCTATTGTGAATAGTGCGTGATGAACATTCACATGCATGTATCTTTATGGTAGAATGATTTCTCCTCTTCTGGGTATATACCCAGTAATGGGATTGCTGGGTTGAATGGTAGTTTTGCTTTTAGTTCTTTGAGGAATCACCATACTACTTCCCACAATGTTTGAATGAATTTACATTCCCATCAACAGTGTATAAATGTTCCCTTTTCTCCACAACCTTGGCAGCATCTGTTGTTTTTTTGAGTTTTTAACAATAACCATTTTGACGAGTGTGAGATGGTATCTCATTGTGGTTTTGATTTGCATTTCTCTAATGATCAGTGATATTAAGCTTTATTTCATATGCCTGTTGGCCACAAGTATGTCTTCTGTTGAGAAATGTCTGTCTGTTCATGTCCTTTGCCCACTTTTCAATGGGATTGTTTTTCTTTTATAAATTTAAGTTCCTTATAGATGCTGGGTATTAGTCCTTTGTCAGATGCATAGTTTGCAAATATTTTCTCCCATTCTGTAGGTTGTATATTTACTCTTGATAGTTTATTTTGCTGTGCAGAAACTTTTAAGTTTAATTAGATCTCACTTGTCAATTTTTGGTTTTGTTGTGATTGCTTTTAGTGTCTTTGTCATGAAATCTTTGCCTGTTTCTATGTCCAGGATGGTATTGCCTAGGTTGTCTTCCAGGGTTTTTATAGTTTTGGGTTTTACATTTGAGTCTTTAATCTATCTTGGTTGATTTTTGTGTGTGGTGTAAGGCAGGGGTCGGGGCTTCAATCTTCTGCATATGGCTAGCCAGTTATCCCAGTACCACTTATTGAATAGGGAGTCTTTGCCCCATTGCTTGTTTTTGTCAAAGATCAGATTGTAGATGCGTGGCCTTCTTTGTCAAAAATCAGATGGTTGTAGATGCGTGGCCTTCTTTCTGGGCTATATGTTCTGTTTCATTGGTGTATGTGCCTGTTTTTTTAGCAGTATCATGCTGTTTTGGTTACTGTAGTCTTCTAGTATAGTTTGAAGTCAGTAACGTGATGCCTCTAGCTTTGTTCTTTTTGCTAAGGATTGCCTTGGCTGTTTGGACTCTTTTTTGATTCCATATGAATTTTCAAATAGTTTTTTCTATTAATAGTTCTATAAAGAATGAGTTGGTATTTTGATAGGAATAGCATTGAATCTGTAAATAGTTTTGGGCAGTATAACCATTTTAATGATACTGATTCTTTCTATCCGTGAATGTGGGATATTTTTCCATTGGTGTCTTCTCTGATTTCTTTGAGCAGTGTTTTGTAATTCTCATTGTAGAGGTATTTCACTTCCCTGGTTAGCTGTATTCCTAGGTATTTTACCCTTTTTTTTTTTTTTTTTTTTTTTTTTTTTTTTTTGGCAATTATGAATGGGATTGCCTTTCTGATTTTGCTTTCAGTTGGGCTCTTGTTGGGGTGTAGGAATGCTAGTGATTTTTGTACATCAATTTTGTATCCTGCAACTTTGCTTAAGTAGTTGTTTATCAGCTACAGGAGCTTTTGGACTGAGACTAAGGGGTTTTCTTTTTTCTTTTTTGAGAAGGAGCCTCACTCTGTTGCCCAGGCTGTAGTGCAATGGCGTGGTCTTAACTCATTGTAACCTCTGCCTCTCAGATTCAACCTATTCTCCTGCCTCAGCCTCCCAGGTAGCTGGAATTACAGGTGCCCACCACCATGCCTGGCTACTTTTTTTTGTATTTTTAGTAGAGATGGGGTTTCATCATGTTGACCAGGCTGGTTCTCAACTCCTGACCTCAGGTGATCCACCCACCTCAGCCTCCCAAAGTGTTGGGATTACAAGTGTGAGCCACCACACTCGGCCTATGATTTTCTAGATATAGAATTATGTCATCAGCAAACAGTTAGTTTGACTTCCTCTCTTCCTATTTGGATGCCCTTTATTTCTATCTTTTGCCTGATTGCTCTGGCTAGGACTTCCAGTATTATGCTGAGTAAAAGTGATGAGAGAGGGCATCCTTGTCTTGTGCATGTTTTCAAGGGGAATGCTTCCAGCTTTTGCCCATTCACTATAATGTTGACTGTGGGTTTGTCATAGATGGCTCTTACCATTTTGAGGTGTGTTCCCTCAATACCTAGTTTACAATATAAAGGGGTTTTGAAGTTTTAATACAAAGGGGTGTTGAATTTTATTGAAAGCCTTTTCTGTCTATTGAGATAATCATGTGGTTTTTGTCTTTAGTTCTGTTTATGTGATGAATCACATTTATTGATTTGTGTATGTTGAACCAACCTTGCATCTGGGGGCCTACTTGATGATGATGCATTAGCTTTTAGATATGCTGTTGGATTCAGTTTGCAATTATTTTGTTGAGGATTCTTACATTGACATTCAAGGATATTGTTTTCTTTTTTTGTAGTGTCTCTGCCAGGGTTTGACATAAAGATGACACTGGTTTTATAGAATGAGTTGGGGAGGAGTCCCTCTTCCTCAATTTTTTGGGATAGTTTCTGTAGGAAAGGTACCAGCTCTTCTTTGTACATCTGGTAGAATTCAGCTGTGAATCCATCAGGTCCTGGGCTTTTCTTTGATTAGTAGGCTATTACTGATTCAGTTTCAGAGCTTGTTATTGGTCTCTTTAGGGAATCAATTTCTTCCTGGCTCAGTCTTAGGTGTATGTGTTTAGGAATTTATTCATCTCTTCTGGGTTTTCTAGTTTGTGTGTGTAGAGTTGTTTGTAGTAGTTTCTGATGGTTGTTTTATTTCTGTGGGGTCACTAGTAACATTCCCAACATCATTTCTAACTGTGTTTATTTGGATCTTCTCTCTTTTCTTCTTTGTTAGTCTAGCTAATGGCCTACCTATCTCATTAATTAAAAAAAAAAAACCACAATTCCTGCATTCGTTGAACTTTTAAATGGTTTTTCATGCCTTAGTTTTGAGAAAGCCTTTTCAAACTAACTCTAAACCCCAGTACTTTGACTCTGTATTCCCAGTGAGATAAACTCTAAGGACAAAAGGAAGTGTCAAATATTGTAAAGCATTTTCAGTGATTATCTTATTGGCAGCAATATTGGTGTTGTTATTCTAAGTCTGTTGTGTGTGTATGGAAGGATAAAACAAAATTTAGATATGTATATATGTGTGTGTATATATATATACACAATATATATAGAGAGAGACAGGGTTCTGCTCTGTTGCCTGGATTGAAGTGCAGTGGCACCACCTTTGCTCACTACAGCCTCTGCTTCTCAGAGTCAATTGATCCTGCCACCTGAGCCCCCCAAGTACCTGGGACTACAGGCACACAATAGCACACCTGGTTAATTTTTGTATCTTTTTGTAGAGAAGGGATCTCACCGTGTTGCCCAGGCTGGTCTCAAACTCCTGGGCTCAAGCGATCCTCCTGCCTCAACCCCCAAACTGCTGAGATAACAGGCATGAGCCACTATGCCTGGTTGCAAAGTGATAATTTGGATGGTATTACTGAGGATTTTTGACAAGGGAGAAAGGAGATTGGTGAAATCAATGAGGTAGCTATCAATAAGCTTAAGTAAAAATCCAATATTTTAGGCATTAGTATTAATTTAATACATTCTTTTCATTTAGACAGTGTTCCAATTTCTTAGGTGAAGTAGGGCCCTCCAAGATTCTTCGTCTCTATAAAACAATGAGAACAATGTCAAAAGCTGCAAAAATAAATGTTTTCAGAATTCTGGAAATTGAAAGCATGCAGCAATTTGAGGGGCTTTATTCAAGAAATATGGCCGAACAGCAAGCTTTGTTTTATTTTTTAATATTTTTTGAGACTGTCCAGGCTGGACACAGGTGTGTTCACAGCTTACTGCAGCCTTAATCTCCTAGCCTCAAGTAATCCTCCCATCTCAGCCTCCAGAGTAGCTGGGACTTACAGGCATGTGACACCATGCCTAACTACATTATTTTTCATTTAATGATGATTTTTAGTAAAGATAAGGTCTTGCTATGTTGCCCAGGCTAGTCTTAAACTCCTGGGCTCAAGTGATTCTCCCACCTTAGATTCCCAAGGTGCTGGGATTACAGGTGTGAGCCACTATGCCTGGCCCTAAGCTTTATGTTTTAATTTGCCGTAGTCTCATTCCTCTAACACCTACCCTGTGGTTACCATATAACAGCCTCACAACTGTAATACCTATGAAAACTAGCAGCTTGGTAGGCACTGGAGGAGGCAGAACAGGTTTGGGGCTCTCAAAAAACTTATTCCTGGAGAACTGTCACTATTTGACCTGTCTGAAAACTCTCTGGAAAGATTCACTCTCAGAGCATTCCTTATGTGACTTGACAGAAAGCTTATGCTGTGTGAACAACCCTGGCTTCAGGAGATCTGTTAAAAAATGATCAACAATTGTTGAACAATGCAGCTGCCCAAGACAGCATTACCAGTTGGAACTAAGAAGAGGGCGACTAAAAACTTAGAAGGAAAAACTGGGGCATGAGCCTTTGAAAATTGGGAATAGATCTTTGAAAAACTTCAACATATTCCATGGAGTCTAGAAGGCCACATGCTTGTGCAGGTCTGTGTATATGCCCAGGAAAGAAAGAGAAGGCTCTAGGTGACCCTGAGGCTTTGCATGGGCAGGAATGAAGGCTAAGGCAATGTTGCAAAATGTCCGCTGGAGCACTGAACGTGTGCCCAAACACACACAGAGTTCTCAGCAGAGGTTAAGAGGTTAATTAGTTCAGGCGTGAATACATTTCTGTCCAGTCATTAGCTGACCAGTAAGTGAAACAAGCAGAGGTTTCAGGGGCCACACATGACAAAGAATGCAGATTTTACAGAATTAGTCGAGAAAAGTCGCTAAATAAGTACACAGCAGCAGAAATAAGAATAAACAGCAACAAAAGAAAAATGCTTCGGCCAGGTGCGGTGGCTCACGCCTGTAATCCCAGCATTTTGGGAGGCCGAGCCAGGCAGATCATGGGGTGAGGAGGGTTTCAACATGGTAAAACCCTGTCTCTACTGAAAATACAAAAAAAAAATTAGCTTGGCCTGGTGATGCATGCCTGTAGCCCTCCCAGCTACTCGGGAGGCTGAGGCAGGAGAATCACTTGAACCTGGGAGGTGGAGGTTGTAGTAAACCAAGATTGTGCCACTGCACTCCAGTCTGGTGACAGATCAAGACTCCATCTCAAAAAAAGAAAAAATGTGCTTGATGTGGGGAATCTGATTTTCATATTTGCCACATTTTTTTTATAACGCCTATTTTTTCAATAAAAAGTTACAAGACAGGCAAAGAAACAGAAAAGTTTTAATTTGTCCCCTGAAAAGACATAGAAACAATGATCAATCCAGTAGCAATAAACAACCTTACTGCCAAGATTGTGTCTCTAAATACTATTTCCCACATCAAGAAATAAAAACAAAGGGTTCTTGGAGAAATGGTTGATCACAAGTTTGAGAAAGGAAATAAACAAAATGAGACTGAAACATCTTGTAATACCAGAAAAAAGAAAATTAGCAAAGCTAAGCAGTGTCATGTCAAAAGGACTTAGAAGCCAGCTGAATGCACTCCAACTGACAAAAGATGGGATGATTTAAGTCTATAAGGGTAATAATTGCAATAGATCAAAAGTCATCAAACATAGTTAAATGTATCTTAATTTGGGTGCATCCCAAAAGAAGACCATGAGACAATGAACTGAATGCGGGTGGTTTACTTAAAAGGCGATCCCAAGAAACAACACAAGTGAGACAGTGAAGAAAGCAAGACAGAGAAGGAGGAGTGGCAAAATTTGCCTCAGGGACTTGAGAGACCTCCCCAAATGATGTAGCATGTCTCTGAAAATTGTCCTGCCATGGGAAGGTGAAGCCACCCCTCATAGTTAAAGGTTGTCTTTTGAGGCATTGAATCTCTGTCATTTCTGGGCTCCCCAAAGGCGGGCTCAGCAAGTTCCTGCAGCTTTGGAGAAAGCTCTGAAAGCAGCAAAAGGAGGGTGATAGGAGAAGCTGCCAACATGCATTGTTACTGTCCAGCACTTTCACTGAGGTGAACTCTGAGGTGAGCCTAGGACATCAGCAGCATCTACTAAAAATCCTTGAGTTCATAATGATGATCCTAAAACAAAAACAAAGAAGAAACACACCTCATTGGTTACCTTTGGAGGATTCTAGACAACCAGCTCATGGTTTTGAAAACCAGTAAATGCAAAAAGTCAGGCATTTATTGTGCTTTTCCTATATTATATGTACCTAGAGGAAGTCATATCATTGATGAAAGAATGCTTCTTTTATGGATATATCCCAGATAATGAATGATAGAGGAATAATGGAATTTGAATATCACTATTTTTTTTTTTTTTGAGACGGAGTCTTGCTCTGTTGCTGAATATCACCATTTTAAAACCCCAACAGAATTAATGATCTTGGCAAAGATCACAAATATCTGCTCCTGTTAAAGAAATACACATCATGCATCTCTTTATGGAAGTACGCAAATGATCCAACAAAAAAGTATCACCAAAAATATTAAACCTGAATCTGACCAAGCCCCTAAATTTAATTACCACTTACAGAAAATATAGAGGTCCAAGGAACATATTAAAAAACAGGAACACAATCAACACACTCTAGATTGCAGGAAGGTCTCCAGGATGACAAAGACCATTTACTCAGCAAAAAAGATGCAACGAAAGGGGAAAAATTTTCCCCTCGTCTTGTTAGGGGTGGCAGATAGCTGAGTCTCACAGCACCCAATACGTTACCAGTGGAAGATACCTGAGTTACCGGCAGTGAATCTGTATGGGTCTGCAGAAACCTCGGTTCTTGCTTCCTTAGAAGAAAGAATTAAGCTGAGGGGTATAAAGCAGAAAAAGGGAATGAGGCAAGTTTCAGAGCAGGAGTGGAAATGTATTTTAAAAGGTTTTAGAACAGGAAAGAGAGGAAAGTACACTTGGAAGAAATGCATGTGGGCATGTGAAGGTCAAAGGCAGTGTTTAACCTTGATCTTAGGACTTTACAGGCTGGCCCCTTTCCCATAGTTCTTCCCTTAGGGTGGGCTCCCTGCATGTGCAGTGCCCTCCTTACCCTTGGGAGGTGAGCACATGCAATGTGTTTAGGAAGTTGTACGCATGTCCATCCGAGGCTTGCTTCCCTTTTCAGATGGAGTGTATCCAGAAGGTCATACTCTGCCATTTTGTCTCTTAAGGCACATGCCCAGGAAGTTGCATCTCCCTGGAATCTGCATTCAATTAGCACTTTAGTGCAACAGGTGTGGACCATCAGGAAATGGTCTCTCCCTGGTGTGGTTGCCAATTTATCACTCTTAAGAGAGGCAATGTAATTACTTCTGAGCCATTGTCCACATTCCTAGTGGGTGGAAAAGAGCCCTCTCCTGCCCTACTCATGCCTAACTACCTGCAACAATATTACTCTGAAAAACAGAGAAAGCCAGAGAAACTCGTTCCTTTTAGTCTTCTTAAATTGAGGCAAAGTATTGTTTGTTTGCAAACTCAAAATTTGTTCTTTTTGGCTAGAGCTGTTTTAAGAAAGGTGTGAATCCCTACAAATAGAGGAGCTAAAAGATAGTTTACTGTGAGTCTTTCAGAGGGAAAATGACAAGTAATCTCTTCATACATCTCTCTAGATAATTCTACCTATCCATATATATTCATTTATCTCTACATATCTACAATTTTTCTACATATCGTTAAGTCAGTCAATACAGGAAAATCTTTAAACATGAGATTGGGTCAGGATGAATGCTGAATTAGTACCTGGGCAGTTATGACTTACAGTGTTCCAACACATTCCAGCTAAAGGAGTTTGTCTTATGTCTATTAGGCTGCCTTCTTTCCCGGGCTGTGAGTATTGGACTTCTAGTGCATGGCCTAAGCAAGCTCCTCCCAGTTTCCTGTGGTACTATGTACATATACCAGAAAACCTTCGCCCAAAGTTCAAATAGGAGGGTCAAGGAGGGGAGGCAGTCTCTGGTTCCTTTTGTGCCTCATAGCTGGTTTTGCTCTTATGAGTTGGCTGCAGACTTGCCCAGGTGCCCCTACCTCCCCCTTTATGTTTTCTGCTCTCTTCTCTCCCACAGCCTCCGATGGCCAAGGTGGCAAGCCCCATTGCTGGTGGGGGTAGCTGTTCACTCTTTATTTCCCCATCTGGAAAGCTCTGCCCACATGGTTTTTAATTTTCAGCCCTTGCCCCAAAGCTGCAGGCTGTCAGCTGCCTAGAAGTGGTTTGGATGGGGCTGATACAGCCCTTCCTTCCCAATTCCTTCTGCCTCCTCAGTGAACAGTCTAGGTCAGTGACTGAGAAAACTAAAAATAGCTGAACATGCTCTAGCTAGTCATTCTCCCGTGGTTGGGTCAGATGAGGCACCAGAAAAGGGAATCTTGAAGCCTGATGTACAGCCCCCAGAACTGCAGGTGCCTATTTACTGAAAGCCTGCGTGTGATTTTGGCAACAGAAGGGCAATAGACACATAGATATTCATACACACACACTCATGTGCACTTGATACTGTGCGCATGCTGCACACACAATGACCAAATGCTGCAAAACCTCGTGGAAAAAATAGTGTTACCTGCATGTCTAGAGGCTGACAAACATGGCTTGGAGGGACCTTCCTGGAGGAATTGACAAGAAAACCAGATCTGGAGTGAGATGCTAAAGGTGGACAGACACAAGGAGAGTCAAGAGGGAAGCACTCTTTCCCACATAGTTGGTGCAAGAGGAGGAGGAGAGTGGTGGGTCTATGGAGTTGGACATCCCTGATGGAAATTTTTATTCCTTACTAGCCACGTGGCCTTAGACATGCTCCTTTACATCTGTGCTCATCCTTTTTTTCATCTGCAGTGTGGGAATGATGCTTACCATAGGTAGTTGTTGCGGGGATTAAGGGAGGCCATTCATAAAAAGACCTCGCATGCCCACCTAGCACATGGTTGGCACATATAATTTCTTTTCCTTCTAATCTATCTTTCTTTACCTTGGAAATGGCACAGAGAGCAAGTCAGTTTATTCACCTCTTTCTGAAGCTCATCTGGTAGTAGCTGGAGCCCCTAAGTTTGGCTTAGGCACTAGCTTGACTTGGGGTTTCCTGAAGAGCTATGATCTTGTGAATATGAGACCAGGTGGGTGAAGCTATACTAGATCAATTTAGGTCAGGGTTTTTGGACTGCAGGTCATAACCATTAGTGATTCAAGCAAGCAATTTTGTGAGTTGAAACCAGCATTAAGAAAAAAATAGAATCGGTAGAACAGAACTGCACAGATCTAGGAATAGCAGATTGTGTGGCACAAGGAGAGTCACTGATACATGTGTGTGTGTATGTGTGTGTGTCCCGGGTTGCAATGTGAACCATGTTTCTTACTGAGGCTTGTGATCAAAAAAGTCAAAACAAGGCCGGGCGCGGTGGCTCATGCCTGTAATCCCAGCACTTTGGGAGGCCGAGGCGGGTGGATCA
>NW_016107865.1:638017-700420 GCF_001604975.1 Cebus imitator
AAAACAAACAAAAATTGTGGTCTGGAGGATGAGAGCTTTTGTTGAGGGAATTCTAAATGCTTGAAATTCAGGCCTTCAGTAAATTCCTGAAGACAGTTTCATGCTGCTTGCAGCAGTTTTGAAGGCCTGTCAGGAGAATAATTTATTTGGATCTTTTCTGGGGAAAGCGGATGGAAGTGTTAGTCCAGAATTCCTCACAAGGTGCAGATGACTGAGAGCTGCTTGAATCATTGGTCAGTTCCCAGTGATCACTTTTGGCCGTAAAAACACCAGCATTTGGCTCCATTAATAAGGAGGCGGAGGTATGGCGTGGAAGCAGGCGGAGAATGATATGTAGCTTGACAGTGGTAGTGGCAAGAGGTAGAAGGGAGACTGTAGGTTTATGAAACTTCCTCTGCTCAACACATAACTGCTGAGTGCCCACCATGGACCAGGCCTGTGCTCAAGCCCTGGGAATACACAGTTGAATAGGTCAGGCATTCTTCCTGCCCTCACAGTGTTTAGTGGTAGAAACCAATAAGGACCTGCCAAATAAATAATTTTATCCAGTGAGTTAAATTTTTTGCCTATCAAGATTTTAGGTCAGGTGCAGTGGCTCACACCTGTAATCCCAGCACTTTGGGAGGCCAAGGCAGGTGCATCACCTGAGGTCAGGAGTTTGAGACCAGCGTGGCCAACATGGTGAAACTCCATCTCTACTAAAAATACAAAAATTAGCCTGGAGTGGTGGCATGTGCTTGTAATCCCAGCTACCTTGGGAGGCTGAGGCAGGAGAATAGCTGGAACTCAGGAGGTGGAGGTTGCAGTGAGCCGAGATGGCACCATTGTACTGCAGCCTGGGCAACGGAGAGATATTCCATCTCAAAAAAGAAAAAAGAAAAAGATTTTAAGTGTCCTTGGGCATGATATGGAATTACAATATGCTTTTAAACTACTTGTGCTATATATCATTGTTTTATTCCCTGCTCCTAGTTTAAAAACTAGTTGAGAAAGAATGAGGCATTTCTCTCTCTTCTACATACACACCTATGGATACACCCATACATACACAGTCATACATATACATACACATACTCTCACACAAATGCTAAATTCAACTGCTTTTTGGTTCTGTGGCCCTCTGTTTTTTCAGTGGGCCAGTGGTCCTCAATAGCAGAAAGCTCTCCTTGCTCACTCCAGGATTGGAAAACCCCCCTCATTTCCGGGAGTCCTGGACACCCCAATGTCTGACTTACAAGACAAAATTTATGGTTTTGTTTATAGAAAATGCTTGGTGTCATTTTTTGATAATAAAATACATGCATATTGTAAAGTGTTTGGACAGGTTAATGAATTTGCAGAGCCTGGAAATGATTTACACATGTGTCCTTTTCCCAGAGCTAAGTCATTCTCCTTTTTGCCCCTGCAGGAAAAATACAGAGACCTTTCCTTCACCAGGCAGGCTAGGGTGATGACAAGTTGTATAAACCTCACAGAGCCATTCTTGGCTATCCGTTGTGCCTTGCTAAGCAGAAGGGAGAACACTACTAATGAAGTTTAGAATGGTGGTCATATGGTTTAGAAAGCACTTAGGGATGAAGTCGTGTATCCATATTTGGGTAGTGGTTTATATACTGCAGTGGTTGTCTACGGGAGGTGATATGTGTTTAAAAATTCTCTGGTGGTTTATCTGAACTACACAGGTCCTTTGCACAGTCATATATCCTGGTGTCTATCTGATTTTCAGGAGTAAGTGTATGTGGTTCAGAAAAGCCCCACAGGTAATTCTGATCCCCCCTCCCTCTTCCACTTACAGATATAAAAGATAAAGCACCTAAACCCTGATAAAAGATACAGAGAATGGGTGTGAAAAATATAAAAACTGGAACACTCCACAGCAGGTGCTATTTCTCAGAATGTATCTTTCCCTGCACTGAACAGTTCTCTGACAGTTCTAAATGTGACATCCTGTGCAGCATTATGATCTGAGGGCAGACAGAGAGCTCTTTGCCCAAGGCACACATTATCCCAAAAGCTTGGTAAATAAAGCCACAGCACAGTGCTGGAATGCTCTGTCCCTTTAGAGTGCCACACGTTGTTGGCACACTGTTCTGGAGCCCAGTGATACAACGCGTTGTTTCAGCCAGCCCTGGTCAGAAACCCTGAGCAAACAAGTCATCTGACTGAAAGGAAAATGAAAGCAATTATTTCCAGTAAATTGCTCATTTAAAAATATTTCCAATGTTTTTGCATCTTGGTTTAGATGTGTCTCTTGTAAGTAGCAAATAAATTTTAAAATTTCTTTTAACTGATTTTATGTGTGATATATGGATCATTTACATTAGGTATACAGAATTTGTGTATCATTATATTTTTTTGGTATTTGTCCTGTTTTTTTGTCTTTCATTTTATTTTCAAGTATTTTAACCATCCCACCACCTTTTCCTGTTAGTTTGAAAGTAACATACTTCATTTCTATGTCTACTAGTGCAATAGGTAAAATTAATCACTTTAACTCCTCCTGATAGTTCATGTCTCAGAACACTTTTTTTTTTTTTTTTTTGAGACGGAGTTTCGCTCTTGTTACCCAGGCTGGAGTGCAATGGCGCGATCTCGGCTCACTGCAACCTCCGCCTCCCGGGTTCAGGCAATTCTCCTGCCTCAGCCTCCTTAGTAGCTGGGATTACAGGCATGTGCCACCATGCCCAGCTATTTTTTTGTATTTTTTTACTAGAGACGGGGTTTCACCATGTTGACCAGGATGGTCTCGATCTCTTGACCTCATGATCCACCCGCCTCGGGCTCCCAAAGTGCTGGGATTACAGGCGTGAGCCACCGCGCCCAGCCCAGAACACTTTTAATTCAATTTATCCTGCTTCTAATAAATGCTATCCTTGTATATTTTAAATGTTGTTTAATTTGAATCCATAAGACATTATTTCACAATGTTTTAGTTTGCTCATACATACTTAATACTTTGCTCTTTATTTCTTCATCCTTTAAAATTCTGTTTAGTGACAGCATGCTAGTGTCAAACTTTCAGGTTGAGGTGATCTGAAAGTGTCTTTATTTCATCCTGTTCATGAGTTTTAGGGAAACAGGCTTCCCTGCTGGCAGTTATTTCTTTTTGGGACATTGCGCTGTCTTCTGGCTCCAACTGTTGCTGTTGAGAGTTGAACAGTCAGTTTCCTTCCTTAGATTACAGTCTTTTTTTTCCCCCTCTGGCTGCTTTTAGGATACTTTCTTTGTTACTTGTGATTTACAGTTTCACTATAATGTGTCTGGACTTAATTTATCTTGCTTGGGATTCACTGAGCTTTAATCTTTAGATTGTTGCTTCTCATCAGTTCAGGTAAATCCATAACCCTTCTCTCTTAAAATATAGCTATGTTCTCTTTCCTCTTCTTCCATTGCTCTGATTTGACATATGAGGCCTTCTCACTGTTTCATGTTGCTTAACTTTCATTCCATTTGCTTTGTGTTGCATTCTGAATTTCTTCTGACCTGCCTTCCAAGTCATTGGTGCCCTTTATAGCTGTCTAATCCGGTTGTTAATTTCAGTTACTGAATTTTTTATTTTCACAAGTTCTATTAATCCCTGTAGCAAATTTGTAAGGCCTTTAAAATTTTTTCCTATTAGCTGCAGATAGATATTTAAGTGTACATTTTTCTTCATCTTTTTTTTTCTTTTTTTTGAGGCAGAGTCTCACTGTGTTCCCCAGGCTGAAGTGCAGTGGCGTAATCTCGGTTCATTGCAACCTCTGCCTCCTGGGTTCAAGTGACTCTCTTGCCTCAGCCTCTCGAGTAGCTGGGATTACAGATGTGCACCACCACATCTGTGGCTAATTTTTGTATTTTTAGTAGAGTCAGGGTCTCACCATGTTAGCAGGTTGGCCTTGAACTCCTGACCTCAAGTGATCCTCCTGCCTTGGCCTCCCAAAATGTTAAGATTACAGGCCACCCAAAGTGTTAAGACCCACAGCACCTGTCCTCATTAAAAAATATATATATATATATATATATATATATATTAAGCACAATGATTTAATGTTTCATAATTTCACTATCTGAACCCTTTGTGAATGATTTTTTTGCTGTCCTCATTCATGGTGTCTTGTTGCCTATGTGATTAGTTATTTTGTAAACTGTTCATTTTCCTTAGAACATTATTTTGTGAATTCTTTGAGGCATAGGATGAAAGTATCCCTTCAGGGAGAATTTGCATTTTCTTCTGTCATGCAGTTAGGGAACTCTGGACTCTGCCAGTCCAGTTTAAGTTTATAGTTTAAGGTTTCTGAAATATGTAGGGGAGGTGGACTGCAAGGGCCAGCTTGCAATGTCCATTTCTTACATTTTTCTTGGTTCGCTCAAGCTAAAGCAACTTTTCTTGGCATTCCTTAGGGGTGTGGGGATAGAGCACCACTGATTCATCCTCATCCTGAAGTGGAACCCTTTGGAGACCTGCTTTTTGGTAGGAGGGGCTTTGATTTCTGTTTATCATGTCCTTTCAGGCACTAAAAAGTGAAGCTCATAGTCCCCAGGTTTGGTAAATACTCTAGGGCAAAAGCACCTTCAATGCTTGGTTACCTCTTGGGGTCCTATTTTCATTTGGATTTGACCTAGCCTGTTTATACTTCTGGAAACAGAATTTTCTAGTTTTAAGAAAGAGAATCTTCTAGTTATAAAAATACAGAGAAAGTTTTTGTCTAAAGCTTGGTGTTGCTAGTTTGTACAGAAGATTCCTGGGTTTTATTCTTCATCTTCCTTCATCATGTGGCCAGATTTCTTAATTTCACTTCCTAAGCTTGTTTCTCCACCTACCAAAAAAAGGCATTTAAAATAGCCAATAATTTTGGAATCTGCATCAGTGAAGTCTGTAGAATCTTTGAGTGGAATTAAAATTATATTTATGTTGACTTGTTCCAAAAACAAGGTAACTGAAACCTTAAAATTGTTCCAAAAACAATTTAAGGTAATTAAAACCTTAAAATTACTAAGAACAATACTAGAAGTTCAAACAGAGGGAGGAACATTTGCTAGAAACAGCCCTGAAATCTAGTCTCTGCTCTGTAATTAACTGAGAGTTCTCAATGTGGTGCCTGTGAAGTGAACCTCCTCAAATTTTATGCAAATTTGCTTATTCACAAGTGAGAATTTTTCTAATAGGAGAGTCCATAGCTCTCATCAAATTCTCAGAAACCTAAGACCCAAGAAAAGTTATGAACTACTGAACTACATACAAGGTAACCTTAGGCAAATAATTTCTTTATACCATAGCTTTCTAATATATATTCTGATGAAACACCTAAGCTATACTTCATGAATTTAAGAATTAGAAAAGATAAGTAATATGTGAATATACTTTTAAAAAGTCATCCACCTTTTCTAAAAAATTAAAAATGTCAAAAATGTTTCATTTTTTAAAAACACTAACGTTCAGGATACTAGTGTTACAGATAAGTTATCAAAACACCTTTAAAGTGTTTATCTTAATGACATTCATTTACTCGGCAGACATTTCAATGTCTACTATGTGCTGATGGAGATATGGATGAAGGTCTCATATAGGACACTGACCTATGGATCTTAAATGCTAATTTAGAAATACATTCAGCACCTACAGAAGCCAGAGGAAGGGCATGTGAGGTGGGGATGGCAGGTGAGTTGTTCAAGGTCTCTTGGAGGTGTTATCACCTAAAATGAGTTCACCTTAAGGCAATGTCACTTAAAATAAGTACCACCTACAAGGAAGGCATTCCTGGCTGAGGGGTCAGAATACACAAAGGCAGAGAAATGTAGAAAATGGTGTAGAGCATGTGTGCATGTGTGCGTACTAAGGTAAAGCAAGTCAGTGATGCTGGACAGGAAATGAGGAGTGGACATGATACTGGACATACACGCAGCACAGGCCCGATCAGGGAGGGTCAGACTGGATTCTGAGCATCCTGCAGGCTAAAGGAACACTGAGGTACTTTCAGCAGGGGACTCTCACTCTGATTTTGTTAGAATACTCTGGTAGCAGAGTGGAGGGAGGCTGGATTGGAGTTAGAAAAACTAACTGGATAATTTCTGTATTACAAGTTAAGTATCCCTTTCAGAAATGCTTGAGACCAGAAGTGTTTTGGATTTCAGATTTTGGAATATTTGCATTTACTTACTGGCTCAGCATACCTAATTTGAAAATCTGAACTCCAAAATGCTTCAAAGGACATTTCCTTTGAGTGTCATGTAGCCATTCCAGACTTAATTTCATGTTTTGGAGCATTTCAGATTTTGGATCTTGGATGCTCAGCCTGCACTTCAGGAAGAAATTTGAGAGCTTGAAATAAGAGTTGGAGAGAAGACACAGATTACAACCATATTTAGTGGGTAAATCAATAGGATTATGTGGCTGATTAAATGCGTAGGGTAATGGAGAGGGAAGTTTCATGTTGGGGGCTGACTTAGCTGCCAAATTAGCCAGAATCAAAATAAATCAGACTCAAAATAAATATGGTGAGTTCTGGGGGAATATGATGAGCTTGGACTTGTTACATCTGAGTGGAAATGTATTACTGACAGGTACAATGATTTAGGTCTGGGCTGGAGACATAAATGCATGGAGGCTGTAGTAGACAGTTCATAGCTGAGACCACACGAATGGCTGACATCAGCCAAGATGAACATGGAGATAAATGGGATGTGCCAACATTTAAAAGTGTGTGAAGAGACTAAGAAAGAGAAGGGAGAGTCACAGGGATTAGAAAACCCAAAAACATCATAGAAGAAAGAAATAAAGAAATGATTTAGTAGCAGTAGCAAATGCAGGAGAGCCCTCAGATAATACAATAACTAAATTTATTCATTTGGCAATTAGGTGGTCACTGTTTTGTCGAATAAGGGGTGAGAACCAGATGGGAGATGACTGAATGGGAGGTGAGGCAGTAAATGGAGAGAATGTAAATGGGAGAAGGGAGGCTAGAGCTGGTGTTATCAAGGAAGTTCTTTAAAAGGGATGTGAGAAAAAGGAACACATTTGTTAACTGAAGAGGAAGGGCTAGAAAGTGAGGGGCTCAGAGACCTGGAAGAACTCCTCTGGCTAGTCAGAAAGACCTCATCAGAATTAAAATGTGTAGCCAGTTCTAGAGAGTTTGTAAGCAGGATCGTGAATCCATCTTTATAAATATTACAAAATGTGTTCCCTAGTTTATGTCAAAGAAATAACAGCTCAGTAGTCAATTACAGAATTAAAAAAAATACATGAAGCAGGTCAGGATAACTGTGTTCCTAACCAAATTCTGCTGCTAACCATGAAGCATGATGCTTCTCTGGGGTGGACATTCATGACTGTGTTAATAAACCACCTACAAGTGGGATCTGGTCTCTAACTTCAGAGGAAACCAAAGCACACACCAGCTCCCATCTTCTCCTTTCTTCTAGAACAGAAGGCACCCCTACCATTTAAGGCCAATACCTACCAGTGCTTTGGATCCTATCTTTCGCCACCTTCTCTAGAACCCCAGATCATCACTGATCTTTTTGATTTTCAACTCCGCCCTCTTTCCTGGACCTTTTTCAGAGATAAGGATACAACCAGGAGAAAGTACTACTGCCCCATTCTCTTCTCCCTTTTCACGACCCACATTCCAAGAGGTATATAGGGGAGCTTCTTTCAGAAATCATCCTCTTCTACCAGCTGGAAGGGAACGTGTCTAAGGTACTAATTACTTTCAGGTGGCTAAATCCAGTAGCTGCTTTAAATACTTCATCCTATTTGGTCTCTGAGCAGCATTCAACACCTGAGCTGAAAAATGTTTCCTTTGGCTTTTGTGACTTTACTCCTTCTGGTTGGAACTTTCATCTCTTACGCTATGCTTGTCATTCTCCTGGGTCTGCTCACATTCTGTCACTTAACCTTCAAGAGTTACTTACGGTTTAGCTCTAGATTCTCTTTATACTCTGTAGCAGAGATCAGCACACTTCCTGTAAAGGGCCTCACAGTAAATTAGTTTTTGCAACCATAATTTCTCTGTTGCAACTGTGTTGCCACTGTGACATGAAAATAGCCCGATAACTAAATGGGCATGGCTATGTTCCAATAAAATTATTTACAAAAACTGATGGTGGGCTGGATTTGATCCATGGCCTCCGTTTGTCAACTCCTGCTCTATACTCTTCCTATAAAAGTATCCTTTACTGTGTGCTTCCAATGACCTTGTGCTTCCAATGATGTATATCTTGTATACATCAGTCATACCTTGAGGCGCTTCTGTCCGTAAACCTGTATCATCAACTACCTACTTAATACCTACATTTAGATGTCTCAAAGGCATCTCAAGCCTTCACATAGGAATCATGCTCTTTTCTCCCAAATCTGGTGTCCCTCCAGTGTTCTTCCTTAGTAAGAGGCACTGTCATCCATATAGTTGCACAAAGCAGAAAAGAGGAGTCAGCTTTGACACTTCCCCTTCTCTTATCTTCTAATTCTTTGAACTGGAGGAATACCTAGAAAAGGCAGGTCTAGAAATGTCATTACTTGAAGCACACAAATTTAACACTTCACTAATAGGGCTAAACTTTATTTCCATGTTTATTGCATGTTTATAACTTGATGTTGAGTACATATTAGAATAGACTTAACATACAACTTGGGAGAAAAGCTGACACTCTCCACTGAATGAGTTAAAAAGGAATGTAAAACTACAAAATACTTAAGTGTGAGTTCTAAATTATGGCAAACAGAACAATAAATACCTTGCCATTTTTCTAATTTTCCAAGATAGATTTCATTATAAAAATTTTGATAACAATTTAAGAAGGGAAAATAAGGGATACTCATAAAAACAATTCTAATTATAGGGTACAAATAAAAGTCTTAACACAGAAATCCTACCTCCTATTTAAAATATAAATACTTGATGATATAATGAATCAAGGGGGATTAATTAATGTCAATTGAAAATCTAATGACTTAAATTCATAAATGCTATTTGCTTTTGTCTGGAAGAGTCAGGCTGATTTAAAGGGTGACATACAGCAGAATTCTATTTGACATTCATGTTAACCATTTGGTGCTCAGAATGGAGATGGCCAAATACCAAGTGCTAAGTGACAGAATTAATCAGTTCCAAGTGACTAAGAGCCAGCAGAATTAATCTCCATCTCCTGATTTATGCTTCTGAACAAATGGATAGCTTTTTTTCACTGCAAGTTTAAAAATTAAACTCATTCTGAAGCTGCTGAAATTCACAGAATGCAGAGAATACTGTCTGTAGTATAATTTCAATGTTTAAATGGGTTAAATACAAAATTATGGGTGATTATTAAAACTATTATTGGTAATAGCTTTCTTTTGATTGTTTACACGTCCCTTAGCATGTTTTGTGAAGAAATGTATGTTCTTTTTAATACTACTCATCTTTACTCAAATACATTAAAGAATCATTTTAAAATTATTTTCTACCATAGATTACAGAAGACTTACTAAAAGTAATGCTTATTGTTCTCATTAAATGTTTAGGGAATCATCTGGAAAACATATTCTAATACCACTTACAAAAAAATTTAATAAAGATAACTCACTTATTCTAGTGATAAAACATTTTCTCATGTAACTATTTAAACACTTATGGCTTTTCAATTTTTAAAATTTCATATTTAATGTCATGTTAAAACTTTTCTAAATCAGTCTTCCAGTATTAGATTCTTAAATGAGAAAAAATAAAGGACAAAAGAGGAAAATTCCATATCAATTATTTAGCTTCCTCCCTTCCCTAGAAACCAACATTTCCCTTTGAATGCAAGGCACACTCCTTTTCTTAGAACAGAGATCAGGAAACTTTTTGTGTGATTTTGTGTAAAGGGAAGATAATGAACATTTTGGCCTTTGTGAATCATTTGAATTCTATTGCAGCTGTTTACCTTCGGCTGGTGTAGTGGGAAAGCAACCATAGACAATATGCATTTAAAAAAAGTGGAATCCAAGTTTGGCCTTTGGGCCATAGCTGGCCAACCACTGCCTCAGAACAACAGATGTACATATATAAAAGAATCATTTGAAAGAAACTGGTCTCCAGTCAGATGTGATGTCTGATTTAGAATCTAATGGCTAATCACTCCAGCATATTTTGATGTTAAGCACTTTTTGAATTTAGCCAACTTTCTGCTTTTAGTTAAGATTCCTCTATTGAAACACGTGTCATGCTTTTCACTGGAGATAATTTATCTTCATTTAAGAATGTGCTTCAGTATTTGAGGGGATTCAGTTTAAAATTAATAAATGATGTCCATACAATTTAATATTCAATTTAATTTTTTAAAAACTTAATAAAAAATATAACAGAATCAAAACATTTAAAATAAGTATACTCACTACCCACTCCAGCAATTCATTTAAGTCATACCAACTATAGAATATGAAAAATAAATTTAGAAGTGCAATTACTTTAAAATACACTACTTCCACCTTTTGTCATTATTTTACATTTAGGCATATATTCTATAGTGGAAGCAGAAATTCTCTCTAAAAACATTATCTCCTTAAAATCTTGAGGTGCATAATAGAGCCACAGGCAATCTCTGACATATAAAATTGCAGTACAGGCCTTTCAAATTTGGCATTTCACTGGTACAATACAACGACCAAGATATATAGTAACTGTACAGTGCCTAGACATTCCAGTAAGAACCATTATTTTCTTTAATGTAGAATGAATACATATTCTACAAGGGGCAGTGAGGTTAGTAATTCTATTGGGTATGCATGTCCTGACATAATTTTCAAATTGTACAATAACACAAACAACTTTGTTAAGGCCATGTTTTATTTGCTGATTAATGGACAAAAGGCAATGTAATTTATTTTCAAGTATTTTCTTGAAAGTCTGTGCTCATAAAAATCATGAAAAGTTGGAAAGACTGTTAAATCACTGAAACTTTAAATATATCTTACACAATCTTGTTTGTACAAAAATACAAGTTAAATATAAACATAAAGCAATCATGATAATTTTATGCAAATCTGTTTTATGGGATCATCAGTAATATATAAAAGTTTTTCACTTCTGTTATTTGCGAAAAGATCAATACCAGATTGAATAGCTACCTATTGGCAAAGGGCCCTAAAAAGCTTACTTTAGCACTAATCTTTTACATGGTTAAGTGCATTTCCTAATTTGAGATCACCTAAACACTGGAAAAAAAAAATGAAAGGGCAGTATGTCCATAAACCAACAAATAATTTGGCTGTAATGTATCACAGAAGACAAAGAAACCCCACACATCTGTACAATAAACTTTATGTATTACATACACACACGCAACACACACCCAGTCATAAAACAAAGACTAATGAGGTGCTGCTTCCAGTTCAATATTCAGCTGTGCATTTTTTCTTACTTCATCAAATGAATAGCTTTTTGTCACCTTGCCATTCTTGAAGACAGTATGGAGAAGATCCTGCATAAATGGAAATTTCATGATTATATTACATTATTAAGCAAAATACTCGAATCCTGGTTTGATGAATTAGATTAACCAACCAGTCAAATACACAGAGATGCCAATGGTGTTCCAATTTTGAGTTGACTTGATGCAGAAAAAACACTAGTGGAGCAAGGTAGTATCTAAAATGGCATATCACTGAGTTGCCTGGTATGCAGAAATATTTAACTTTTATGAAAAGAAATGACCTATAAATACTCCATTCTTAAACTGGTTTTCTTAAAGGAAAGCCAAGCCTAGCTGACCTTTTTTTTTTCCTCAGTGGAAGGACGATGCTTGGGTGCCTAGGAGAACTATGACTGTCACTGACAATCATTGTGACTGTGCAGCAAAACAGCCTGGTAAACCTTCCTTTGTTCCTGGCCAACAGGCTCAACATTGATGAAACTTAGCAACCTGCACGTTTAATAAATTTGCTAGTCACTCAATTTGGGTCTCAAAAAAAGAAACCCAAAAGCCAATCCCAAAATAGAAACAAACAGGTATTGCGTTCTTGACTAATGCATAGGGTTAAAGACTTCATTTATACTCCAAAAGTCAATGATAAAGGTAATCCACCTCCTCATCCATACCAGAGTAGCAAAGACAGATGACAGAAATTAAATTCCCTTTGGGTCTGGGTAAAGCCACTCCTGTCTCATTAAGGAATTACATGCTTCTGGTTTCTCTCTGAAAAATCCACAGAAGTAATCTCAATTTTCCATGTAGTCTGAAGACTGAGGTGCAGATGGCATTATCTAATATTTTTGTTACTGTGCTGCTTCAAACCACAGTGCTTTTAGCTGTAGCATTTTCTTTCATAAATTTAAATATAAGGGCATGCTAGTTTCTACTCTTAAATTGCCTAGATGATTACAAATTGATGACTATTTCAAATGTTCTAGTACCATTCACATACTCTTAAAATCAGAGTCTTTTAAAAATCACACTTAAGTTTTTACTTTTAGTTTGAAGTGACTTTAGCTCATCTGGGATAAACTAAATCTGCCAAAATCTTAATAGGTACAAAAGTTACACAAAGCTTACTCAAAGAATTGCCGTTTACTCAAAGAATTGCCTAACAGTCTATATAAAGGAATCTAATTCTAAAACTTTGATTTACAAATATATTTTTCATTAACGGTAACAAAAAACATTTCAATTCTGGCTCAAAACCTTAAAAAATATAAAAGTAACATGTAATAAGCAGTAAATGTGATGTAGTATGAAGAATCAAAATAGGAAGTAATAGTGTATTCATGTTTAGTTTCTGTTAAAAGAAACTTTTTTTCAATCCAGTGGCTTGAAAACCAAATATTTTATAACTTGAGTTCATGAATATGAATGTACTTTTGTATGCTAAAGATCATAAGATCATATTAACTACTTTAGCATGCTGTAGATTTTTCTAGTTTGGTTGACTTGAATCAGAAAACTTGGTTAAATCAAGGTTTCACCATTTATTATGTAATCCAGATCACGTCACCGTGTTTTCACATTTCACCCTACTAAGATAACATAGTTTGCTTTTGGATAGTATGTATAAACCTGCGGTCAATCACTATACTTATGAAATATTTCTCCCTAGGTCTACACAGGCCCTGTGTTTATGACCTAGAAACTTGTTTTGTATCTTATTTTGGTAGGCCAGGTCAGCAATTGGGCATTTTATAATAAAACCACTATATCTTCCACAAAAAAATATAAAAACCTCTTTTCTCTCTCTCTGTTTTTTGAGACGGAGTATTGCACTTTCGGCCAGGCTAAAATGCAACGGCGCAATCTTAGCTCACTGCAACCTCCGTCTCCTGGGTTTCCATGATTCTCTTGCCTCAGCCTCTCGAGTAGTTGGGATTACAGGTGCACACCACCATACCCGGCTAATTTTTTGTATTTTTAGTAGAGATCGGGTTTTACTATGTTGGGCAGACTGGTCTCAAACTCCTGACCTTGTCATCTGCCTGCCTTGGCTTCCCAAAGTGCTGGGATTACAGGCATGAGCCACCATGCCCAGCCCCCTTTCTTATTAATTTGGTGAGCCAACCTAGTATTGTTTAAAAAACCAGTCAGCATAGATACATACGTGACCATATTCCTCAAGGTCTCCTTTTCCTTCCTCCAGTGTAACAAAATTCCCTGCTGGTGTCCTATGTAAAGATAGTCGACCCTTTTTGGACCTTTTGTTGGGATCAGCAACTGGGTCTTTGAAGACGTTAATCTGAAATCCAAATTAAGAAAGTTAGGGAAATAGAAGACTAATCATCAGAAATGTCTCAACGCTCCCTTACAAAAAAGCATATACATAATTTACATTTAAGTTTTAAGCACTTAACAGGTATAACTGAACTAACCCACATCTGGCTTTTAGAAACCTTACACCTTAAGCCTATTTTGAAGGATAGTGATTTGTAATAAAGAAAAAGTATAACATCTTGGATAATCCTTTTTGCCACTAAAGAACACCTAATACGCCATTTGTAGGAAGTCTTGTGAGCATTCGAATATGTAACCTTAAGGTAACTCTTTTTATATTACAAACTGCCTTTAAACTGACAGTAAGCATAGCACGTACATGCTGTTGAAAAAAGCCCAGCTATATACCAACTACACCAAACACACACAATCTTGGGAGAGGCAACAAGAATATTACTAAGGTAAAGGCTTTCCTATTTCATAATCTACCCCTCTTTTGGTACTTTACTGTTACCTTGTTATTGTCAGAAGCAAAAGACTTACAGAACCTGAAGAGAGCAGAGTTTTCTGCATCAGAAAGATAGGCAGAAAAGCAATAGAAATAAGTGGAATGGAACAAGCAGCAACGAATGAGTCAATCCCAGAACTCTCCAAAGAAAGATGAAAGACTAAAGCAGGGAATTAACTCAGGTGTTCTCAGGAGTTCTTAGCATCCTTCTGTCTTGGTCCCTTGCTCTACAGTCTCCAGCTCTCAAGACATTAAAAAGTGAGCGGGGTTGTTGTTCAGTTGCCTAGCTCCTCTATGGCTACTGGAACAACTGTGATACAACAATCCAAACCACATATTCCACCTTCCTTAAACAGTTTGGTCAGTGATTACATACTTGCTTGTCTTTAATATATGATGGCTAGGTGAGCTGACATTCCCACTCAAATATTACTTTTTGATTCAAAGGTATAAATGGAGGCAGTGGAAAATGACCTATATTATCTCAAATAATCTTTCTCCTTATTGTTCTTGCTTTTTCCAAATCTCTGTCTCCTTAGGTCTATTATTACCTAATAACTCCCTTCTTTCCTTGTTTCTGAGTTAAGGTCAGTAGTACCCAACAACATATTAACAGTTCAGGGTCACATCAATCTTTGACAATTTGTCAAATTACGTATTCTACCTAGATATATGAGGAAGGTACTAACACAGAAGTAAAAGGTGACATACCCCAAGGCCATTGGTTACAACATAACTACACTTGAAGGAACAATTCAAGAGATCTCTTGTTAACTTCTGTAGCAAAGCTCCACCAGAGCCGAAGGAAACATTTTCAATACTCCACTTTTTTAGTTTCATGCCTTCTACAATCTAGAAGATTAAAACAAAACCAAACAAAACCTAAGTAATTCGGAAAAGAATGGAGATTATTTTCAAAGGACAATATTGGTGAATGAAGCATTCAAGAGCTGTTTTATAACAGTCAATAGATAACAATAGCCCGCATTTTGTTTTTAAAGACCCACCCACCCCCAAAAATTTCATTCATAGTTCCTCAATCTGCATTGCCGTCGCTGTGGTTCTGGTAGGGTTAGGGGAGTGAAGGAAATGAGAGAAAGTAAGAAAAAACTAGTTAGAAACATCTAAGCTTATTTGAGTCAACTTCTCTCATTCACCTCCTTGAGTTATTGCCTAGATGTCAGCAACACAAGCAATGGGAGCCAATGTACGCAACTCTAAGAATGACTGTAATCATCCCTAATAAGTCACAATACATCATGTAATTACACATAATACATAATGGAACACCTAAGACTCAAGATATTGGTGGCAAAAGAGTACAAAATACTTCTATATAAGATCTGATATACCGGTAGAGTCATTTTACTCTGGCTGGTGCTCCAGTGCCAAAAACAAAATTACAGACAGATGCTCTGGGTGTTTAAGATTTATTACTGTATAATTTTTGGGAGAATGAGTAGTTACAAACCAGCTAGAGAGACCTGTATGAACAGTTCTGGCAGCAGCTAAAAGAGTTCTTTCAAGGGACATACAACTTGAAAACTAAAAATTTGTTTCTTACCAATGTCATTTCTATTTCTTTCACCAAAGTCAAGTTATTTACCTACCATCTACTGCCTGATTTAATATATTCAATCACTTTTATGATAGAATGTGGCAAGTGAAGTATGGTAACCATTTATTTCATGAGAACAGTCAAACAGGAAGTAATTGGAAAGACTGGCTCTGTTTTTGTTAAACAGAACTTTCAGAAGTTATTAGAAAATCGTTAACAGCCTTATGTGTATCATTAACACAATGTTACCACATTCTCACCAAATAGTCTCTCAAATCAACTTTTTCCCCTTATTTTCGACACAGCAAAGGAAAAAAAAAAAAAACAACAAAAAAACCCCAAGCAACTTTATTTTTAAACAAACCTACATTTGGAAATGCTACTTTTTTTTTAAATGCCAACCACCTAATTTGAATCAAGATGAATCTAGAAGAATCAAGATAAAAACATACAAAACTTATTTAAAAGTGATTCCTTTAGAATGTACACAAATCTAGTCTCATGTCCTTATTGTATATGAACCTAAAGGTTCCCAAGGCCCGAGTTGAGGTTTTGTGAACAAAGTGAACTTCAATACAGAAGAAATACCAAGAGTAGAACAAGAAGGGGAAATAGGTAGATGGAGGGTAAGGTAAAATACAAAATAGTTTCTGACCTGTCACCTCACTTTAGACATGCTTCAGAAGCAAAAACAAAATGAGGAAATAACAAACAATAGCATCATCTAATATTGTATCACTGTATTTCAGGCCAAATTTCTTTACCAAAAGTTTTAAAATTTAGACAATTTGTAGTTAAAGTGAATTCTGAGTCTGGGAAGAAAAGCATTTTAACACATGTGAGACTTCAAAGAAAGCTTCCTCTTGCCAACTATGAGAATGCAATACTATTTTAATGTTGTAATAAATCACTCCAATACAGGTTTCAATGATATCCAGAATCTGTAACTGAAACACAATAGAAAAAGCCACTTTCTGTTTAGTCCAACCCAAGAGATTTTTATTTTCCTAAATAAGAGGTTTCATTTTGGTACACAGTGCAAAGTCAAAACCTACAGCAGGGTTATACTGTAAACCTCATGGGATGTCACAGTAGCAAAGTTCAAGAGTGAGGGTGACAGTCAAGGACAAAGTAATTGTTCCAAATAAAGCAGATTTTTCATTTTGTCAAAATTACAGCATCTAATTTAGTATATGTACAGAGCAAAAATGCTAAATGAATTTTTTACTGCTTCTAAGACCATATTTTGACCTACCGGCAATGTAAAGAAATTACAAGTATAGATGGTTACAGACATACAACGGTTTGACTTAATAATGGTGCAAAAGTAATTCGCATTCAGCGGAACATCAATAAATTACGTGAAATATTCAACACTTTACTGTAAAATAGGTTTTGTGTTAGATGACTGCTCAACTGCAGGCTAATAAGTGTTCTGAGCACCTGCAGGGTAAGCGAGGCTAAACTACAGAGTCTGGTAGGTGTATTAACTACATTTCCACTTAACAATAGTTTCAACTTGAAAATGGGTTTATTGACATGCAACTCTATCCTAAATTGAGAGGATCATCTGTATTATCCTTTAGGTAGACCAACAGGCCCAGCTTTTTAAAGGTATTTTTCTGGCCAGACATCAGGTGGCTCAGGCCTGTAATCCCAGCACTTTGGGAGACTGAGGCAGGTGGATCACCCGAGGTCAGGAGTTCCAGACCAGCCTGGCTAACGCGGTGAAACCCTGTTTCTGCTAAAAATACAAAAAATTAAACAGGCGTGGTGGTAGGCGCCTGTAATCCCAGCTACTCAGGAGGCTGAGGCAGGAGAATCGTTTGAACTTGGGAGGCAGAGATTACAGTAAGCCGAGATTGCGCCATTGCACTCCAGCTTAGGCAACAAGAGTGAAATTCCATCTCAAAAAAAAGGGTATTTTTGCTTCCTGAGTACATCTGTATAACACAAAACTATTCAATCCTCTAACTGTTCTGTTTAAGTTTCACTAATGCCAAAGAGTATTTATCTCAATATTTAATTCTTGTTTATGTAGTTTTACTACATGTACAGTTTTGAGTTGATTCTCCACTATAAAAATGCACATACAGGCTGGGAATGGTGGCTCATGCATACAATCTAAGCACTTTGGGAGGCTGAGGTGCGAAGATCCCTAAGTCAAGGAGTTTGAGGCTGGCCTGGGAAACGGTGAGACCCCTATCTCTGTAAAACATTAAAAAAAAAAATTAGCCAAGTATGGTGACACACACTTGCAGTCCCAGCTACTCAGGAGGCTGGGAAGTGGGAGGATCACCTGAGCCTGGGAAGTTGAGGCTGCTGTGAGCTGTGATCACACCACTACAGTCAGCCTGGGTAACAGACTGAGTGAGACCCTGTCTTAAAAAGAAAAAAAATTGCACATACATTCCCAAAGTTCACGTAAACAAGGAAAGAAAAGAAAAAAGGAAAATAAAGGAAAGCCAAAGAGCTCTGATTTTGAAAGGAAAGTCTGAATACCTGACTGAAAAACCCAATTTGAATCCAGTTCAACTTGCCTGAATAATTTAAGATCTGGCTGCTAAAACAAGGAAAGGTAGGCACAGCAACGGGCAGGCTAATAGGATTTCTGAAACAGATACAGTACCCTGCCATGTTCTTTCATCTGCAAGGGGGAGTCGGGTATGTGTACCTGCTAAAGCCCTCAAAGGCAGGTATGGGGAACAGAACTTAACTGACACCAAGAGACTATCAGTTCAGCTGAGGTAAGAGGACAATGGCAATTAGGTGTGTGTGTGTGCCAGTTGAGATTTCTATGTGTAAGGTCCTCTCCCTTCTCGCTGCAGACTTTTCTATTTCTTCTTTCTTTTCCACCTGAAAGCCTCTATGTCCAACACTAAATGTCTTAGAAGAGCTAAAGGAATTCCAAATTCTCTTAAGCAAGGCAGTTTCGGAGAGATGGTGGAAAAAAACCTCATCCTTGTTAGTACAAGAGATCTATTCCAGACACCCATACACATCACCGCAGAAATACTGTTTTTTGTACACAATACTTCTCCCTTCCAAATCAATCTTTGGAAAACTACCATAATTTGGGTACCGACCTTATTCAACCACGACCAAACTGTTTCAAAGAGAAAAAAAACTTAGGTTTCATAGCTGTAGATACCACCTGAGATTGGTATACATCCAAATGTCACTGGTTTCTGAACACAGATGGCCTACATTGTTAGTGATATTCTAGAGTATTTTAGGTGTTAGTTATGATGAAATTATGGCCCTTAAGAAGCTTATTTAGTAAACAAGAGGCAAAAATTTTAAGATAATACAGATATACTTTGAAAATACTATGGGCTTGCTTCCAGACCACTGCAATAAAGCGAGTCACAGGAATTTTTTGGTTTCCCAGTGCATATAAAAGTTATGTTTATACCACATTGTGGTCTATGAAGTATGCAATAATGGCATTATGTCTTAAAAATACATACCTTAAACATAACTTGATTAAAAATACTTTATGGCTAAAAAATGCTAATGGTCATATGAGCCTTCAGTGAGTTATCTTTTTGTTGGTGGAGAGTCTTGCCCGGGTGTTAATGGCTGCTGACTTATCTGGGTCTTGGCTACTGAAGGTTGGGGTGACTGTGGCAGTCTTGAAGTGACAATGTTGTTTGTCACATCAATTGACTCTTCCTATCACGAAAGTTTTATCTGTAGCATGTGGCGCTGTTTGGTCTAACAGCATTCACCCACACAAGAACTTCTTTCAAAAACTGGAGTCCATCCTCTCAAACTCTGCTTTGGTTTTATCAACTAATTTTATGGATATTCCAAGCCCTTTGTTGTCATTTCAACAATGTTCGCAGCATCTTCCCCAGAAGTAGATTTCATCTCAAGACACCACTTTCTTTATCCATCTTTATGAGGCAACTCCTCATCTGTTCAAGGTTAATCATGAGACTGCAGCAATTCAGTCATACCTTCGGGCTCCACTTCTAATTCTAGTTACATAGCTATTTCTATCACGTTTGCAGTTATTTCCTCCACTCAAGTCTGGAAGTCAAATCAAGACTCAGTCATTCATGAGGGTTGGAATCAATTTCTTCCAAACTCCTGTTAATGCTGCATTTTAACATCTTCCATGAAGCATGGATGTTCTTAATGGCATCTAGAATGGTGAATACTTTCCAGAGGTTTTCAACTTACTTTGCCAAGATCTACCAGAGGATCACCATCTATGGCAGCTATATAAATGTATTTCATAAATAATAACACTTGAAATTACTCTTTCATTGATAGGCTGTTGAATGGAAGTTGTGTTAAGAGGAATGAAAAACATTAACCTCTTTGTACATCTCCGTTAGATCTTAGATGCTATCTGCAATGATATTTTGAAAGCATTTTTTTCCCCTGAGCAGTAGGTCCCAACAGTGGGCTTAAAAAATACTCAGTATACTATGAGGTAAACACATGCTTGTTATCCAGGCCTTGTTCCATTTATAAAACACAGGCAGAGTAGATTCGGCAAATTCTAAGGGCCATAGGATTTTCGGAAAGATAAATGAGCACTGGCTTCCACTTAAAGTGACCAGCTGCATTATCCACTAACAGGAGAGTTAGCCTATCCTTTCAAAGCAGGCACTGACTTCTGTTCTCTAGTTATGAAAGTCCTAGAGGGCATCATGTTCCCATAGAAGGCTATTTTGTCTACACTGACAATCTGTTGCTTGGGGTAGCCACCTGCATCAATGATCTTGGCTAGATTTTCTGGGTAACTTGCAGCAGCTTCTACATCAGCACTTGCTGCTTCATCTTGCACTCATGTTACGGAGATGGCTTATTTCCCTAAACCACAGGAACCAACCTAGGCTAGCTTCCAATTTTTCTTCTACAGCTTCCTCACTTCTCTCAGCCTTTACAAAATTGAAATGAGGGCCGTGCTCTGGATTAGGCTTTGGTCTAAGGAAATATTGTGGCTAGTTTGATCTTCTACTCAGACCACTCAAACTTTCTCCCTATTAGTAATAAGGTTGTTTCACTTTCTTACTCATATGTTTAGTGAAGTAGCACTTTTATTTTTCTTCAAGAACTTTTCCTTTGCATTCACAGCTTGGGCTACCGTTTGGCTTAAAAGGCCTATTTTAGCTTTCAACATGCCTTCCTCACTAAACTTAATCATTTCCAGCTTTGATTTAAAATGAGAGGCATATGACTTTTCCATTCACTTTAACACTCAGAGGCCATTGTGGGGTTATTAATTGACCTAATTTAAATATTGTTGTCTCAGGGCATAGGGAGACTTGAAGTGAGAGGAGAGAGACAAGGAATGCATAACTGGTAAAGAAGTCAGAACACACACAGTATTCATCAATTAAGTTTCCTATCATACCTGCGTATGCTTTGTGGTGCCCTAAAACAATTACAGCAGTAACACTGAAGATCACTAATCGTTTATCACCATAACAGATATAATGACAAAGTTTGAAATATTGTGAGAATTTACCAGTATGTGACATAGAGACATGAAGTGAACACAAGTTGGAAAAATGGCACCAACAGATTTGCTCAACACAGGGTTGCTACAACCTTCAATTCATAAAAAATGCAAAGCACAATAAAATAAGGTATGTCTGCATAACACTTAAACTATTTGGCTAAATGTAATAGTGATGACATTCAATGCATAATTTAGAAGAGGTGACAGCTATTCTATAATTTCTGAAAAAGCACCCATTAATATCATCTGAGTTTTACACTGTTAGAGTATGTGAAGCTCCAGTCTATGAAAACACAGACCTATGCCAGCGAGTCAAGGCTTTGTTTTATATTCCAAGGAGTATTTCTTGACTGACGTTTTCTTGTTTCACAGTGATACTTGTTTTGATTCAGTGTTCAGGGTGGTCAATGACTACTGGAAGAATAAGTATGGCTTGGCTGGCACTTCCGTATTGTAAACTAGTATTTCTACACTTTAAGCAATGCAGAGATTTATACCAACATAAACACTTATGAAGACTTAAAATTATATTTAGTAATGTGTTGTTGATCAAACTAATAAGAACTGCCTTATTGAAATTTTTACTATAGAACACATACCTCTTGTAAGGTATTAATATCTACTCCATCCCCTTGAATCACTCTGAGATAAGGTGGCAGCAACTTGTAGCCCTTTGAGTTCTCAGTAACAGGAAACTTCTTACCTAAAATCTCCAAAACCTATATGGAAAAATACACATGCAACACAAATAACTGAAGCTGAAAACAAGAGCTTTCAAAGTTAAATGATTTTGCTTTGATAGACAATCTTGAGAATATAAAAATTAACTACTTTATATGCCTTCTAAAATCTGGTCCCAACCGCTTTAAAGTACATTAATAACAAGGATGTTATTTCCTATGAAGTGAATTTATACCATAAAGTGGCTCAAAACAAGTTTTTTCCCTTAGAACTTTCAAATTATATGGATTAAAGAAAAAAAATCCTTAATATTAGGAGACTGAATAATAATATTTTAAAGAAGTATATAAACCATTATTCAAATTACATAGATTCAAGACAAAAATCCTTAATATTAGGAGATTAAATAATATTTTAAAGAAGTATATAAAGATCATTTAACTCATGATTATACTTTTGATTTGGACTTACTCTGCTTGTGCCCAATGACTTTGGTTTTTGTCTGATATAACTCAAACATAAATCCATTTCAATCACAAAGTTCAGAGGAACTGTGATAGGCAGACACAGCATCTAGAACCCATAGTCTTTAAGTTCTCCTTTGCTCTTAATTAAAGCCAAATTGCACAATACGCAAATGATCCTACTCATTCACTAACCACTAAAAGTTTTGTACATCAATTTGAAATTTCTCAGAAAGCTTGGTCAGAGAAACAAGACCTGGAAGAGACACTTGTCATTGTCTTTCCGCAACAATCACGTCCTTTTCCTAAATAAACTGATTAAAGATTCTAATACAGAGAAAATTCCATATTAACAAAATCAGTTTCTTATAACTAGCTGTGTACATTTTTTATTAGGTAACAGTAAAAACATGAAACCTATCAAGTTTGCTAACACCAAATACTGTAGGCTAAGACAAGACCTTCAGCTTGGCCTATCATTTAACAGAGTAAGAAAAGACTTCCTTAATTCTCTGTCCCGGTTCCTTAAAGGGTAAGTACTCTATCATCTGCTCATTAACTGAGAAACAATGTGGTCAAGCAGCAAGGCTTCAGGCAAAAGACCTATATTGGATATTTGACTCCTTATCTTATATTCTGGGTGACCTTGATCAAGTTACTTTAACTTTTCCAGGCCTCTGTTTTTTCTTCTATAACAGGAACAGTAATATTTATCACTGTGGTTTTTTGTAAAGATTAAATGACACATCTTATGTAAAGCACCTAAAATAATACTTTTCTAGTAGTAGGCATCAAATAAGCCTGCTGTTGCTATTACTTTTTTTTTTTTTTTTTTTGAGACAGAGTTTCACTCTTGTTACCCAGGCTGGAGTGCAATGGCGCGATCTCGGCTCACCGCAACCTCCGCCTCCCGGGTTCAGGCAATTCTCCTGCCTCAGCCTCCTGAGTAGCTGGGATTACAGGCATGCGCCACCATGCCCAGCTAATTTTTTGTATTTTTAGTAGAGACGGGGTTTCACCATGTTGACCAGGATGGTCTCGATCCCTTGACCTCGTGATCCACCCGCCTCGGCCTCCCAAAGTGCTGGGATTACAGGCTTGAGCCACCGCGCCCGGCTGCTATTACTTTTTGAAGAAGACAAACTAAGTCCTGAACATTAACAACAAAAAGCAATATTGCTACATTATCAATCAATAGTATTTCTAAAGAATCTCCACTTAAATAGTATTTTTGAATTATTTTTATTCCATAACACCTTGTTCATGTTTCTTTTGTGCTAACAACTTTAAAGGTCTAGCAGTGACTTACAATGAAAAAGTAACAAACTGCCAATAAGTTTAGTGCCCAAATCACAAGATTAATTAAAATGGCAATGCTGTTAATTTTGCAGGTAAGCAGAAAAGATTATTTTACTATCTTATTGACAGTAAAATAATCCGTAACTCTTGATATCCTTCTGTGCTATTAATGTGTGACCTTGGGCAAATCTATTACTGTCTGTGGGCTGCAAGTCTAAAATCAGGGTCTGGTCCAGACAGCTCTGAAATTGCGTGTGTGTAAATGAAAAGTAGTGTTGATGCAGCTGGGCTACAGGTATTCTAACAGTCAAGTTACATATGAAAATTTACCTTTAACACAGTGTCAAGAGGGTTTCCAGAATCCGGTCTGATTATTAGTGGTGCCTCTGTACTTCTGGATACTATTAAATGTCTTAGATCTTCACCCCATATTTTCTCACACGCATTATAAATGTCATAGCTATCGCTGACCACAGATACAGGCACTGATGAAAACTGTGTTACTATATGTTCAAAAGCATCTTTTTCATGGTCTTTCCCCCAGGCTGTTATGGTACTAGAAAACAAAATGAAAATACAGATTTACTTATGCAGACACAGAATCTATTCCTGAATCACCTTTAATCACATCCCATGTTTACTATACCAAACCATCAATATCACAGAGAAGGTGACTGACTTAGTTTAACGAATGTACATCAAGGCAAATGAAATATCTGAGTCAACTACACCTTAGCCAATTAGTTTTTAACACTGTAAGTAGCCTTACTCCTTTTCAACAGTTATTAAGTTTCCTAGCTCTTAAGTCATTTTCAACCAATTATAAACTTTTTTTTTTTTTTTTGGTATTCCTGAATCTACTGATTTAAAAACAGTCAACTAAAAAGCACTTGGTGAGTGCCCTTTTTACATTACGTCAAGATATTAGAAAGAATGCATACACACTTCCATTATTTTGTTAGGCAATGAGAGCACCTGGCTCCCTTCTGTGAATTTCTGAAACTATATACCAATAATAATAAAGACATACATTTTGTTTTTTTACCTTTCAAAATCTTAGAGGCAATTATTTATATTACACCATACATATATATAGTCAACTACCTGTTATGTCTTCAAATGGCTAGTAATAAGAAGTCATGTACTTTGTTTGTAGATTATCTACTACAAATTAATATATGCCCAGGAAATAAAAATTCAAAGTTTAAGCAAAATATAATTAAGATGGAAAATAAGGTATGAGAGTTTCTATTTGGATAAGAATGGTTATAGTGATTTTTGCAATGTCCTTAATACCAGTTCTTCTTATTGGATAGATTCATATTTAATAAGTGATTACAGATTGGGTATTGCTTATGTTAAATGCTTGGGACCAGAAGTATTCTAAATTTCAATTTTTTTTGAGATTTTGGAATGTATGCATTATACTTATCAGTTAAGCATCCCTCGTTCTGAAATCGAAATGCTCCAATGAGCATTTCTTTTGAGCAAAAAGCTTCAGATTTTGGAGCAGTTTGGATTCGGATGCTCAACCTGCATAAATATTTGTTAACACATAATGTAAATAATTTTAAAAGATCTAAAACAGAACTTAACATTTCTGAAAATTATTATTTCATTATGCCAAGCAATTTTTCATTTTCCCTAATTTTTCTAGTCTTTGTCTCCAATCTGTTCTCCCCAGTAAATAATAAAAAGATAGCACATTCATTTATTGTAAAGCCCAAGTAAGCATAAGTTTAATTCATAACTGTTTAAAGAGTCAGACTTTATGTCTGAAATTATCACTTTATACATTTTTTTTTTTTAAAAGGAGTAGAGTTCATCTTTTTCCCATATTGTCAATGGTATACTTGGGGTAATGCAGCATGTACATTTCAAGATGATAAAGACTACAACCTAGAATCCAAAATTGAAAACCTATTTATATTAAACTCATTAGTGAACACTCTTCTTAACAGCTACAGAGGCTGCCAGTAGCTATCATGTCAATTCTCTATGTTATGCATCTGTAGGCTAAAGGAATTAAGATACGACTGAAAAGAAGCTCCTCTTCATATTCAGAACTGCTAATTCCCTCTAAAAAGGAGAGAATTAAGATCAATGAATACCAACAATGGAGAAGACACCGCTTACAATGTTGTAACAGTAAGTCATCTAACCATCTACTTGTATCATGTCTAGCAAACTTCATTGTTCGATCTTACTTGCTTTCTCCAAGACACCTGAATTTTCCTGAAGCTTTCTTTCTTGACTTCAATGACATCTCCCATGTTTCACCTTTATTTTTCTATTTCTATGGTTCCCTTTTCAGTCTTCCCCAGACGCTGAGCTCTCCTTCTTCAATCTAACCTGCCAAATGGCAATATTTCTTATGGCTCTGACTTAGGTACTTGTCTTCCGTAACACCTTGTGTGAAACATTCAAAGCTTAAGAAAAAAAAAAAAAGTCCCTGCATGAGGGTTTCCAGCATCTGTATTTTAGCATCTTTCTTTTCTGGGCTCCAGATCTACTTTGTTTGATAGAAAGTTGAGTATCTTCATGTCAGCATCCCACAGACACCTGCTATAGCACACTCTAGCTAGATCGATCATAACCTCTATTCTTCTAGTATTTGATATATGAAGATTATAAATGAATTCTAGAGATCATAAATATCATTAATGAATTCTACCAATGCTATTAATCCCAATTTCAAGCACCAAATTAAATCTGATACCTTCCCAAGTTTGAGAAAAAAAGCTTCTGTAATTAAATATTTCTAGGTACAGATTCTTCTATTAAGATACATATAATAATGTAAACGTCTAAATTTATACAGTCCTCTTAAAGTTATTTTAGATGTTAGCTCATTTATCATCAATGACCTTGTGATGTTGGAGATGTAAAACTTTAGGCCCTCCTTTTGTTTGGTTGGATGGAGGAAATGAACAGAGATAAGCACTTGAGAGAGACAAGTGACTTGCTCAAGGCCACCCACTATGTCAGCCGGAAGGTCACCCAGGTTTCCCAACTTTCAATCCAATCCTTTTTGGTACACTATGCTCTTGTTTAAAAGACGTTTCTATTAAGAACATGTGAAGCATCTGTATATAAATTTTACCAATGCAATGAATGAGACCATAAAAATAAAATGGATTTTTATCTCATGCCCACATATAGCATCCTTTTCATTTTAACAAGAAAGCCCTAAAGCCACTGTCCTTGTTCTCAGAATGATGTTACTACTTTGAAACAACCAACAGCCAAGAGTCTAATATGTGCATACTACATTAGATTTTTAAAAGATGCACATCTAAGTCCAAAATAAAAATACTCTAAAACTTTATCTGTTAAAGACACTCTTATTTTCCCAGGTTGCTAGTCTTGAAACTTTATGTAAAAGTGTTCAACAAGGCCTTACTAATACCACAATGCTCATAAAGGTCAGCTGAATCTATTCCCTAGAGTCCCAACTCAAAACACCAAGTTTTAGCAGTTTTATCTCCCAAACATTGCTCATGTTTACCTATTTCCTTCCATTTATTTGGCATCTTGGTTCTGGACTTCATCACCTTAAACTGTTGGAATAGCTTCCCATAAAGACTATCTTCCGGTTTTTCCAATCCATAGGACAGACATCCTGCTATAAAAATGTCTCCTACAATATCTATCTGATAACATCACTTCTTTGCTCAAAAATGTCAGTGGCTGCTTCCATTTAAAAATGCCTAATTTAGAATAACCTAGCATGATGTGCACACAGTTAACATTCAATGTCAAAACATGAGGGCCCTTACTAACCCGAACCTGTCTTCTCGGTCTCCCCTATGCTCCCTAAGAAATCTGTTTCAGCCTTTATTCTCTCAACACATTCACTCTCTCTGCTTTCATCACTATGTTTCACACAAGATAAGCATGCAATAAATATTTACTCAGAGAATGAATAACTGCCCAATGTTAGCCATTAAATTTTACCAATCTTTCAAGAAGAGAAGATTTTGCATATTCTATAAAAGCTTTCTTGATACTGCTAGTGAAATATGATCCTCCTTTCCTAGTGGAATATGATTCTTCCTTTCCTTCCCTTGTAACACTACAGCATTTTAACTGTACCTCCTTACAAGCACTTAACCAACAGAGCAGACTATCACTAGTGTATTATTTCATCCTGAGGATAGGGTCAGTTTTAAAAAAATATCTTTCTATCGCTTGTTGCACCCAGTAGACTGCCTTGCATATGAACACTGGTCAACTAATATGGCTCAAATAGTAGTAACAATAAGGCTTAATTAGCTTGATTCTAAACTCATTGCTGTTTTTAGCATTTTGGAGTTTTAAGTATAAGCAGAACTTAAACATTCCCTAATGATCATAGTAAATAATTTTGTTATAAAAACCAGAAATAAGGTTTGACAAACACTTAAAAAACCCCATGTACTTTCAATAAAGTTAGCTCTAGGACCAGGGCAGCTGTGGTTTAGATTATAATTTCTTTCTTGGGTAACTAAAGATGGTTTAGTAAGAGTAAATAAGGAAGTGTAAAAAGGATCTGAACACCCTTTCTTTCCTCAAAACGTCTTGCTTTCTCATCTACAACTGAAGGTACTGTACAGATGACAATTTCCAGGGCAAATACAGGGAAAGTCATATAGAAGGACAAGGAAAAGGCAAAAAGTGGACAGTACTGTAAGTGAGTGCTTCTAAATTTAATGAATAAAATCTATCTACATTTGGCAATACAGTAACAAAAAAAATTCCTTAAAAAGAAAATTTCTATGACAATGCAAGTGTTGGAAAAAAGCTCTTAAGCTGTTTCTTCTAGAATGGATAGAATTTCTCTACCTCTCTGAGACTAATGTTTATACTTCTGTATAGATACTGAGTTTGTGTTGCTCAAGTTCATGAAGATTTACTGTAGGTACCTGGCTCTGCAGTTAGGTAAAATGTCACTGAGTTACAAATACAAGAGTAAAAAAAGTTAGTAGTTTTAGTAAATAAACAGAATTTTTTACCTGTGTTCTGCTGCTGGAACAGAATAGCCTGGAACAGGATCTTTCGTTCCATAATATTTTTTTATGAGAGCAATTCCTGCTACTGTATCTGTTCCTTTGAAGTTAACCAAATGAGCAGATGCTCCTATCCCAGCAGTCTGGAAAATCAATCATAAACCGAAATCCAAAAAAGAAAAACCCACATAATAATAAGACCAGCAGAGGACCATCCAGTCAACCATATTTAAGGTATATGGCGTGGCTCCCATGGGAATTGTCTTTAGCTATTCTTAGGAAAGTATTTATTATCAGAGATAACAGTTCTTAATGACAGAGATTCAATTTTTCCTAAATATTAAAAAATTCAACTATTATCTCCTCAAAGAGGTAACAGTTATTAACTAATGTTATTAAACTATTTAATAACTGTAAATATTAATTACTAAATTAAACATCAACTATTTGATATATTAATATTTAATAAATATTAAATATTAGCTATTTAATAGTGCTCCACCCCACTTTTCATCACTCTCTCTTCCCTTACCCTGCGTTGTGCTTCTCTATGGAATTATTTCACCTCTGATATATTTATTATGTCTATTTCTATCCATCTGTCCATCTAATGTATCAAGGACAGGGACATCTGTGGAAGGCCATATCCCATGTACCCTGCACATAGTAGTAGGTACTGAGTATGTATCTGCTGGCTGAATCTTCGGAATTTCAAAATGTGGCCTGCTTAGAACCAAGATCAATCCCAGTAACATCCCCAAAAGTTTATAGTGGTACTCTATATTAAATGAGGTTGGTTTCAGTCACTTACCTCTTGGGAAGAGACTCCTCTGTAGCCAAAATCATGTAACTTGTATTCCAGACCATCTAAGTTACCAGAAGTTTCTAACAAATATTTGGCCAATATTTTCTTCTGCTCTCTGGAATTTGTGGCCACTGTGATTGGATACCAGGACTGAACAAGAATAGTCTGTAGTAACAAAATTAACCACAAACATTAAGACATAAAATCCTGCGTTCGTTCTGAGGAAAATCCTAGCTTTTGTTGGAGGTATGTCCTGGAGCTTCCATACTATTAACTAGACACTCAACTGCACAGGATGCCTGTTGTGTGCATTCCAGATATAGTACATTGCTCAGCTCTCAAATCAGCAACAAAGAAGATAAGCACAGCAGGCCCACACAACAGAGAACTTCACATTACCAAGTTTCTATCCAAAGCTCCAAAGAAGCAAATAACATTCTGAAAGACTATCTGTGATAAAAGGACCAATTTTGAAAGTTTCAATCTGTCATGGATCAATAGTTTATAAAGTACACTCAAACTGGGATGCTGAGGCAATGTCAAGCTGCCCTAAGTGTCTAAATGCTTACTCTTCATTTCTGTACTTAACGTGGACTTGCATCAACTAGGGCATAGACCAGCATGGACCAGCATGCCCTATTTGATGCAAGTTCACATTAAGTATAGAACTGTATTTTGATTAGTACTGGTCTAAAGAAGTTGTTCGTTTACTCCTCTAGGTAGTCTTGAATCTAATTTTCCCTTGGATTGAATAGGACAACTAAGTTATATACTTGAAGCACTTTAACTTATTACTACAGAAATATATTTACCGAGTTATGCTTTATGTATGTAGCTTTTATCAAATATATAAGTATTTTATCAAATATATAAATATCAAATATTTATCAATATTTATAAAATACATCAAATGTTTATCAAATATATCAAATATTTATATATTTGATAAAATACTTATATAAGTAAGTCACAGGAAACATTTCCGCATATGTTGTTTAATCAAGGTCATGGTCTACTTTATAATTCAGTGACTACTAAGTTCCCAAATGAGAAAACAGAAGAAATGCTGGGTTCCTCTTTCTGATAAGAACAGTGTTTTGATTTCCCTTTTTTTCTTGGCTGCCAGGAATCTCCACAGAAAGTATGTTTAATTACAGCAACCGTAATAATTATTTCCATTCTAAGATCATACTTTTCTATTTTTATTTTATAAACCAGATAGTATGTCACTAGAAGCAGCTTCAAATCTGTTTGAAAAAAGAGCTGCTAAGATGATGCAATGTCTGTGCTGAACCAAAAAGATATTTATTAACTAAATTTGACAAAGCAAGCTTTTACTGAATACAAGTGATAAATAAAACAAGTAAAAACAAATAAAAAGATTAACCTTGAACCTGCCAATCTGGTCATCGTTTTTAAAAACCCTGCAGCATTCATTAGACTCCTGTGACTGATTAAATGTGGCCTTTGCAGCTCTTCTCATCAAGAGATAGAATCTACGTTCTCATCCCTTGATTCTGTGCTGTCCTTATGATTTACTTTTGACTAACCAGATTGTGGAGAAAGTCCTGTGTGACTCCCAAGCCCCAGTTTCAAGAGGTTTTCCAGCGTCTACTCTTTCTCTTAGAACCCCAAGACCAAGAGGCTCTGAAGAAGCCTCTTATGGAGTGAGACCTGGTAGTCACAGCTATCTAAGGTGAGGCCCCAGACATGGGAATGAGGCCATTATAGAGAGTCCAGCCTTGCTGAACCCTCAGCTAAATGCAGATGTATAGGTCTAAGCAAGACCAGCAGAGGACCATTCAGTCAACCACAGAATCAGGAGAAATAATAGTTGCTTTAAGCCACTAAGTTTTGGGGTAGTTTGTTATACAATAGAAAATTGATGCAATTCTTAAACTCTATAACCAGTCACTTCCAACCTCTGACCATTCTGCTTCTGAAATTATTCTTTCGATTCTACTGCCAGTGCCCATGATTATCCTAACCTTTAGCCTCTCTAATTATTCCTCATACTGCCACTGGTTATCATTCCAAAACAAGTTTTTTTTTTAGGCTTTCCTTAAAAGGCTTTAACGGTGATCTGCTGTTCACGGAGTGGGGGTGGAGCTCATTCATACAGGATTTGAGGCCTTCCAGCATCTTGCCTTGTATACCAGCACAAGGTTTATCGTCTATACATTTTTTACTTTTATGCTACAGACGCCATAGGACTATTTGTCATTCTAAGAACACAGTAGCATTTCTTAAGCTCTTCCTTCTCCTTATTAAAAGCTTATTTTCCATTTCATGATTCCTTTAGACAGAATTACCTATTTTCTGCTACCAACTTAGCACTAATTTTTAATGATATTAGTGGTTAGTTAAGAATAAATTGCCACCTTTCCCTCAAAGGCCCTTTAAGTGAGACACCTTACTCTAACTTCTGTGCCCAGCACTGTTTTTGGTACATAGCTGGTACTTAATGAATATTCACTTGTTGAATTTAATTCAATCAACTCTCACATTTTAATTCAACTCAAATATTAATATTATCTAGGAGTATAAGATATAAAACATATGTGAAAAACTCTAGTTGAGTTATAAAGGTAGAAGATTGACCTTACCCCTCGAAAAATGCCAGGGAAGGAGAGAAATAACTATCAGACACAGTGATCCTTCACATCACCGTTTCCTTTCCATAGTCCAACAAAATCAGCTTAAATTATACTCTTAATAAAATCACTCCCCTTTTAAAAAGATCACTGTAGGTGTAAGCAAGGGAAAAAAAGGCAAGTTAGTTTGGGTTAATCCAAGGTCTAATAAAGTAGGCCTTGTTGGAAACTTTTCCAAAATAGCAATTTGCCCACACAAATCAAAATAAAATTATTAGTTGAAACTAAGACTAAAGGAAGTAAACCTGTAAATTTCCTTTCAGAAGTGTTTATTACAATGCCACTGCATAGGATAAAGGCTTAAAAGAATGAGAAATGGTGTAGTACAGCAGAAAGGGTGCTGCACCTATTCTGTTCATCAGTCTGTCCATCGCTAAGGGATCAATTTCCCCATCTGTGAAATGAGGACACTTGGTCAGTATAATTGTTTTAAACTCATCTTTCCTTTTCTTCTTTTTCTTTTTGGTAGAAGAGGGGGTAAGTTTAGCCCACTATGCTGGTTTCTCAGCACCCGCCCCCAACCCCGTAAGCCTGAGACAACTTTGCAGAACTCCTAGGTGCTCTTAAATTTGTTATGAAATGTGAGAGGACTAAAGTTTGTTCTGGCAGCAATACTGAAATAAAACAACCCAATAATTTCAGTGTATTTTAAAATTCTGTGTACTACTAACAGGCGAATAACAATCAATAGTTATTAATAACTATGAACATATACTGGGAAAGAGAATGAAAAGAAAAACTATTTAGTGCTATTATTTAAAATGTTTTAAATCAAGGTCTGTTTAAAGAACATTTGCAAATTTGCAAGTACTAAGTTTATTGGGGTTGGTAACAGCTTTCAAATATAAGCTGGTAAACTTAGGCTTGGGGACTGATAAGAATAGGATGAATTTCCTCTATCCCCACGAGGAACGCAAAGTATCTATGAAGAGCTCTATCATGGAGGTCTGATACTTAGAGCCTTTTTTTTTTAATGTGTGAATCTATCAGAAACTACGATAAGGAATAGACAGTATCAGACTATAAATTTTTATGCCTTAGATATATAAATGCCTATTTAGGACTGAAATAATTTGAAATAATATATATTAGTATAAAGAAGATAAATTCAATATAAATTGTTTCAGGTTTTAAGTGACTAAAAGCAAGGGTCTATGTACTTTTAAAAAAACAGTATCAAACAGTCCCATATTAAATTTATGTTTAATAACTCCTTTTATTAAAAATGATATTTAAATATTTGCTAAACTACCGCTTTAAAATAATTTTTTTTTTTTTACTTTATGGTTTCCTAGTGAGAGATACTAAAAATAATGGTTTATTAAAACTTTATTAAAATTTATTTTTCTTTATTAAAAAACAAAAATTTAATTTTAACACCAATGTTCTTCACTTTCAGAAGAAGAAAAACTATATAATGAAGCAAGGTGGAATGCTATCTAGTTCTCTCCTTCCATAAATATATGCTTTAGGCAAGTTTAATAAGACATGAGTGAGAGTACTTACTGACTACATCACCAGTCAGACAACTAAAAAGAACAATACGAAAAAGGTTAATCCACAGAGGATGAATTTTCTGAGTGAGATTTACCTGGTTGGGATCTTTGGTATTTAAGGTAAAAACCTAGTCTAGATGATATGAACAACTCTCCTACTCTTGTGTTTTTTTAACACCATCCCCTGAAAACCACATATTTGCCAATACAAACACTATTTACAGCTGTACAGAAACTAGTAAGATACATTCTCTTTTACAGTTCACAGTTAATTGATAGTTTTAGTATAAACTATTTAAAACCCTTATTTAACTGTACCTTTTTTCTGAGTCTATTATTAATGGCCCATCCAAAGTCTATTAATTTCCTGTCAACTTAGCAAAATGTGTTTCTAACATATTCTTGGACCTCTTATATTTCAATTTTTTTTCCAATTTTTATAAGTGAGCCTCAAATGTACTATTTTACAATATAACAGCAAATTACTTTAATAAACTAATTAGTTCTAAGAACTATGTAAATACCTCCAGATAGTAAGGTGTTATTTCCACCATTACTTTCTAATTTCCTCTTACAGGTAAAATCTATTATTAAACTGTTCAGAAGCTAAGTACAGTATTATTATCAAAGCTCTGACCATGTGAAAACATGACTACTTAGGTATACATACAAGAAAAACAACAAAAAAGGCTTGTGTAGAATCCAAAGCCCATAATGTACCCTTCCTTTTAATATACTCTTCCTGAAAAATTAAACAATATGAATTCTTGCTTATATTTAGATGAGAAACTGAAAAGTAACAGGTGGTAGATCCCAGGACCTAAACTGATTAGAGAAAAATGAAGAAAGTAGTTACTAAAAGTTGGAACAAAGTTCTTTTAGTCTAACTTGAACATTTATCATTCATTGAATGTTGTTAAGTTACTAGAAATGTGCTGTTAGAAAAAGTTTGCTCTAAGATAATACACATTTAAAATTGCAGTGAATCAGAGGAAAGCCAACTAAGTTTTAAAAACAATCAATCACTCTCAATAATTTGTTAAACAAAATCTCAGAACATTCTATCCTACTAGAAGGAAACTTAAAGATTATTTAGTCTGTCATTTTATAGATGAGGAAATTGAAGCCTGCAAAGGTTAAGTAAATTGTAGGAGATTATATACCTTTATTAGTAACAAATTCTAAACTGTAATCTCAGTTCAATGGTCTTTATTCAATTAATGTTAAATAAAAATGAAAACGACAAAAAACAATTCACCTCAATCCAATTTGTAAGCCAGTAACACTCTGGATCTGTGTTTTCCACTGTGAAGAGAACATTTCCTCTGGGAATGACAGAGCCCTCAGGAACAGCTTTTACTTCTATTGGAAGATGCCCATCATACTTCTGGTAGGAGAAAATAAATTCATTCATTCAACAGATGATACTCAACTACACGCTGTTTTACAAAAGGTTCTTTACATTTTATAGAAGCTAAATTTACTGTCACAGAAATTGCAATTGTAGATGTTACTGTAATCTACTCAGAATATCCTTATCCTTCTAAAATAAAATTAGTTAAAATTATTAACAACATAGGTACCAATATTAATTTTTAAGTTTAATGCTGCCATGTGCTTCTGCTAAGAATATTTATCACTAGAAGGGGCGGAAAATTCCAAACTGATCAAAACTGTTGCTTTTTTCCCTGCTCATTCAGAAAAAGACAAAGGATGAGTTAACTCCAACATATTCTAAAAATATTCCAAGAACATTATCTTTATTCTGAATTGGTCATTTTCACAAAACAAAGGCTGTGGACTGAAAGATAAAGGATTTATATGCATATAATTTTTTTTTTTTTTTTTTTGAGATGGAGTCTCACTCTGTCACCTAGGCTGGAGTGCAGTGACATGGTCTCAGCTCACTGCAACCTCCGCCTCCCACTGTCAAACACTTCTCCTGCCTCAGCCTCCTGAGTAGCTGGGACTGTGCCACCAAACCCAGCTAATTTTTGTATGTTTAGTAGAGAAGGGGTTTCACTATGTTGGCCAGGCTGTTCTTGAACTCCTGACCTTGTGATCCACTCACCTTGGCCTCCAAAAGTGCTGGGATTACAGGTGTGAGCCACTGTGCCCGGTGAAGGATTGTCATTAAAGAACAAAAGAAAACAAAATTGAGAGAAGGAGAGCTAGGGGAAAAAAAAAAAATCCCTGCAGAAGAACCGAAATAGGTTCCCTCTTTATTCTGGTCATGGACCTCAAACTATGAGATTAGGCCAAATACAGATCTTGTCAATTAACATTCAAGCCTGACTTAACTGACTTCTTCTTAATGCAGTAATTGCCTCCAAAATAAGGCTGAAGGTTATTTGCTATGTGACACTGGCCTCCTTCCATCCCTCCCTTTAAAAGAGAAAAGCTGTCCCTAACTATTCACTAGGAAGGCAAGTTGTTTCAGAAATCCTAATAATTTATGTGATTTGGGACCAGGTAATTAAATAAAGGAAAAATGTGTTTAACACCGGAGGCAGAATGTACAGCAGTAAGAACACTGCCCTATAGGTCCTAGTTCATACTCAAAAGCAGCATGGAGACCTTGGGCAAGTCATTCCTTCTCTGGGTCTCAGATTCTGTTTGTAAAATGGGGTTAGACCAGATTATTTCTAGAGAAGCTTTAGTTCCCCAAAATTTTCTGATCATATAATCAAACAACTTATTGCCCTGTCCACCTGACAGTATAGTAATAAGCATAGCACCTAACTTATTACTGTATTTATCCTTACAACAAAGCTCACAGAAGAGAAACGGAGCAAGCGCAGGAGTTAGCTCCAGATTCTACTGACCTTACTTAAGATATGGGAAAAATGCAGCACAGAGTGCTCACCTGACTTTTTCAAGACCCATAATTAATTACCAAATAGTACAAGTCAGTATTGTCATACAGGCATGAAGGTTAAAGTATTTCTATTTATTCTGTGTTTGACAGTCTGTACAATGTAAAAAACTTTCGTTTGTGAGATAAAGTAACACTCAACATCAAGAGATGCCAACAGATTCCATTCCCACATCATCTTTGTAATATAAGGAAACCAGCAGAGTATATTCAACCCTCATAATTCTATTACTGTCTTTGAAGGCCTTGATATTTAAACAATGAATTCAAACATATTAGATATAAATGTAATACAATAAAGACTAAAAACCAACTTCGTGGATCAGCACCAAACCACTCCCACTATTCAGTGAGAAACTTCCAAGAATTATGTGTAGTGACAGACTCAAGCATCTGTTTTCAGTCAAGAAAACAGACCTACACTTTGAAACTGCCAAATAACCATGCCCTTTCCTACTTACAGTGTATTTTCAAGAATGAATTTTCTTTCTCAAAAATGTTATTTAAGTTTTAATTCATTTATATTAATTACTTAGATGTGCCATAAATCCTATATGCTAATGATTTAACGTGGGGGATATGGGGTGAGGGATAAAATGTTACTAGTAACTTTTAAAGGATGTTTAAAATAGCCATTATATGCAGACCACAAACAAAACAATTGATGTCTTATACAAATTACTCTAATGTCTTATTCAAATTCTGGCTGGGCGTGGTGGCTCACACCTGTAATCCCAGCACTTTGGGAGGCCAAGGTGGGAAGATCACTTGAAGTCAGGAGTTTGAGACCAGCCTGGCCAATATGGTGAAACCCCGCCTCTACTAAAAATACAAAAATTAGCCGGACGTGGTGGCGTGTGCCTGTCTGTAGTCCTAGCTACTCGGGGGGCTGAGGCAGGAGAATTGCTTGAACCCAGGAAGCAGAGGCTGCAGTGAACTGAGATCGTGCCAATGCACACCAGCCTGGGTGACAGAGTGAGACTTTGTTTCAAAAACAAAAACAAATTCCTTTTCAAGAAGTTTTGAACGAAAAGAAAAACCAAAACAGATCAAAACATGAAACCATTTTTTTACCTCAAGAATGTAGTTCCATCCCTTTTCATTAAAGACATCATCTTGGAAATGTTCTTTGTAGACCTCTTTGGCTTCTTGGATTTTCTCTTTGGTTACTACTTTACCTAAAAGAATATACATGTCGTGTTTACATTGCTAAAGATATTCTGTGAGTTGCTGAATTGTCACAGAATTAATGGCTTTGGCTATTTCACCCATTATATGGATTAAAAATATAACTGACAAATTAAATGACTCACCCAGAGTAAACAGCAGAGTCAGAAAAGAATTTTTTTTTCTGGGACAGAGTCTCGCCTGGTCACCAGGCTGGAGTGCAGTGGTGCAATTTTTTGGCTCACTGCAACCTCTGCCTCTCGGATTCAAGCAATTCTTCTGCCTCAGCCCCCCTAGTAGCTGGGATTATAGGCGCGCGCCACCACGCCCAGCTAATTTTTGTTATTTTTAGTAAAGACGGGGTTTCACCAAGTTGGCCGAGATGGTCTTGATTCCTTGACCTCGTGATCCACCCACCTCAGCCTCCCATAGTGCTGGGATTACAGGCGTGAGCCACTGCGCCCGGCCTCAGAAAAGGAATTTGTACTTCCAATCACTCTAAGTATAAATTTTATTAATTTTTTCTGTTACACATCTGCTTTTAAAATAAATACTTGCATAGTTTTTAAAAATTTTTTTTTCTCTAGATTAATTTTGGTACTTTTCAATTTGAGATGACTCAAAAGCTTCTTACATCCAGATGAACCTTCTCACTTTGTTCATAAAGAATGTCTGATCTTTAGGGCTGATAAGACAGTAACTTCCACAATTACTAAACTTTGCCCCATCCAACGACACACTTTTAATTAACTTTTCTTATCTGTAAATGACGGTAACAGTTGACTGCCCATTTATATGATGATTGTGAGGGCAAAATGAGTTAAGACATATGAACCACTTACAATAATGCTGGCCTAGAATAGGTAATCAATACATTTTAGTTATAATTAATAATAACATTTTACAAATTTCTTAAGTTATATGACTAAATTATATGCTATCAGTCTCTGTTAACTTTATACACGATAACTAGCGAACTCATTTGGGGCTAGGCATAGTGCCTCATATCTGTAATCCCAGCATTTTGGGAGGCCATGGAGTGGGGGATCACTTGAGAGCTCAAAAGTTGGAGACCACCCTGGCCAACATGGTGAAACCCTGTCTCTACAAAAAATGCAAAAAGCAGCCAGGCATGGTGGTGTGAGTCTGTGGTCCCAGCTACTTGGGAGGCTGAGTGGGAAGGATCGCTTGAGCCTGGGAGGTAGAGGTTGCAGTGAGCCAATATTGTGATACTGCACTCCAGCCTGGGTGACTAACTGAGACCCTGTCTTAAAAAAGAAAACAAAACAAAACTTTGGTATTCTTGCTACCAATAATTACTTCTGATATCTAGCTAGGTTTTCAGTAGTATAAGACTATCGTTCTGAACTGCCTAATTTTAAAATAGTCACGATTATAGAAAAGAGTTATCATTTGCCTAAAATTCAACTTAATCTATATTCAATTCTGAGATTATGTTTATTTCAAAAGGTTAGAGAGAAAATTTTCCAAGATATATGTGTTTGGGAACTGTTTTCCCCCTAGAAACATCATTACAAAAATGGATTAGAAATGGCCTTTCAAATAAGAAAACACAGAAATTTGGGGGATTTTTGTTTTAATATACATTTGCAACTAAGTCCAGGGACACAGGTAGTTTTTAAAAATAAGTCTTTAAGGTAAAACTGGCTAATATAAAAATATTCTAATTATGATTGCTACCATAATTCAAAAGGAGTTTCCAGTTCAGTAACAAATTCTTTACTCTGAATTAATGATTAATATATAACAAACCAGATTAGCCTCCAAAAATTACTGACTTTTCTAAGCTCCTTTCAAAACTTTTATTTCGGTTGGGCGCAGTGGCTCATGTCTGTAATCCCAGCACTTTGGGAGGCCAAGGCGGGCAAATCACCTGAGGGCAGGAGTTCGAGACCAGCCTGACCAACATGGAGAAACCCCATCTCCACTAAAAATACAAAGTTAGCTGGGTGTGGCGGCACGTGCCTGTGATCTCAGCTACTCGGGAGGCTGAATTGCTTGAACCTGGGAGGCAGAGGTTGTGGTGAGCCGAGATCACGCCATTGCACTCCAGCCTGGGCAATGAGAGCAAAACTCCATCTCAAAAACAAAAACAAAAACAAAAACTTTTATTTCAGAAAACTTTTCTTAGAACATCAAACACACATACAATATTATAAGATTTAATGCATTCAAATTAACAGATTTGTTAAAAATTCCAAGAGAACTCCTAGAGTAATAAACAGTCTTTTAAATATACTAGGAAAAGCAATACCTTTTAAGTACTTATTAAGAATGTACTGCAACCCATAAAATACTGTTTCCTCGTATTTCACCTTCCTTACTTTGGAGTTTTCTGTCTTCTTTTCACGGCATTCAAAGTAGGAATAAACTTTACTTGTGTTGGGTGGATATTGTTTATAGTGAGTAACCTATATAAACAAAAATACTTCTGTTAGAAAACATCAGATGACTAGACTATAAATCACAACAGAAAAGGCTTTAAGTTATTTCAAAAGCAGAGAAACGATACTTCTTGTTTGCTATTAACCAATTTCTTTTCCTGGCTATACCAAATAAAAAATAAGTATCTTACTAAGATATTTTCATAGTTCAGTATCTTAAAACCACAAGAGAGCATTAAATTTTACATACAAGCCCACTAAACCTACTACAAGGCCTCTAGGTTGGAAAAGTATTTCATTTGGTTTTGGGGAACAGTCCTTCATCCAGGCCAAGAGAGAAGCAGCTGCCTAAGGGGCACACGTGACAGAAAAGAATGAACTGAAAGACGGCAGAATTTGGTATTGTTACTACCTAAATGTGGCAAATTCCATTAAGTCAACAGTCAGTGACTTAACATGATGACTTTACTTGTATAATGAGGTACTGAGGATGATCGCTTTTAGCTTTCATAGTGACACTATGTAAACTTGGATGACAGCAACAGCAGCGGCAGCAAAGGAAACAAATTCCTGTTTTGTAATGTTTTTCTCAAATCACCCACCTAATTGGAAAATAAATTCTTATACAATGAAACATCAAATCCTCTTGGGGTTTAAAAATATGAAGAGGTCTTCTTTAGCACAAATTGCTTTTCCATGAACTTGGGTAAGAGCCACTATGTAAAAATTTATGTGCTTTTAAGAAAAAAGTAAAAAGTGAATGTTCATTATGTCTTGAATTTTATTTCAATGTTTCAACCATATTAAAACATTTTACCAATAAAAAAAATAAAGTAGAAGAATAATGTGTGCAATTGAAAGAATAAGAATAATAATGCCTTAATGTTTTAGACATAGGATGAATCATGGCAATGGTGGAATAAATCTTTGCAGACCATTTTTCATGAATGATCACTGTGAACATAAACCATTTTTCCTGTTTAGCTTTGATCTCAAGTTTATAGGAAAGCCAACATTGTTTTTGGGTACCCAGTCTCAATTTTAGTAAAACTTGGTTCTATCCTAAAGAATCTTCGTAGCTTAGCACAAGAATCCTAGGATGAATATATTTCCATTGAAGTTTCTGAAAGATCATGCTGTTTCCTTGCCAATAGTAGCATACTTGCAACTCTATAAAAATGGTCTCTAATGCTGCACACAGACAACGTTGGAGGTAAATCTTTACAGTAACAGGTGATCTGAGAGTTTAAGTCAGGCAGGATACTTGGAGCTTTCTGTTTTCTTTAGGTATAACAGATAGCTATATACCAAAAGATACAGGGAAGTCTCATCAAAACCTAGAAGTATATGTCAGGGTTAGAATCCAGGGACTGATCCCACTATAAGAAGTAACTAACCAAGACAGCTAATACAAAATCCACAGCAATGAAATCTATGTCAGTTCACCAAAATGCAAAAACGAATATATTTATGAATGAGTCTCTAGTAATAAATATATGACCACTACTTCAACTACTTATGAAACTGATTAGAAAAAGGCACCTCCTACCTAAAAACATACCCAAGATGTATGTAAAAATGAAAATGTCCAGTTTACAATGTAAATAACTCCAACTTCTTTAGTGGGACTAAGTAGTGAGGCAGAAGAAAAAACAAAAAGGTCTGATCTTACAGCACAAGTTTATAAGTCTCATTCATAGTTGTATTTCTCCACAGTTAGTTTGACTCTTACTTTCAGACACTTAATGGTGCATTCTATATCAGATTTAAAATTACTAGAAGTCATATTATTTTCTTTTTCTGAGAAGACAGAGTCAAAAGTTAAATGGAAATGTCTCTAAGCTATTTCCATATTTTGGTCTACAAGTACACTGAAAATTTTCTGTTGTACAAATACAGCTCCAGTTCTAGACAATTAAATGTTTATAATTTTAAAGCATACTGCAGCTATGTACTTTAATTATAGTACTTTAAAACCTACCTTTACTCAGAATGCCTTCTCTGAAAACAAATAAAGTACAAAACTGTCTAAATTGCTTAATTAGAAACAAAGTATCAACTCTAAAAATCTTTGGAGAACCTTAAGACAAATGTTTTAGAATATAGCTAATGAATCTAAGTTACCTAGGGAAACTTTCAGGTATTCAGCCAAGAAACACAATTTATTAACCATCTACCAACATCCAACAAGTTTACAGAAGAATACAGAGCATGTTTAGATCTGCTTATAGGGCTTATGTACATGCTGTTTAATGGGAAAATGTTTTTAAAGCAGAGCTTCTTTAGTAATTATTTCTAACAATATAGTCAAAAGGATTTATGATGATTCTCGTTTTGCTAGTTTACTGTCCTCTTCATTTTACTTTCTACTAAATGGGCCATTCTGAACCTTCACCAGAAAAATGAGAAAACATAGCCTACATCCAAATCAACCGTTATTTTATAAATATTTCATCTATTCACAAATACATACTCTGTACTTACTTTAGACACTGAGGATGAGAAAGTAAACAGACGGACACAGTCTCTATTTTCATTGGACTAATAAGGGCTGAAGAAGGAGGAAAAAAAATACACAAACAAACCAAGTAATTTCAGATCAAGATGGATACTACGAAAATGTAAGGGAATGATGGGCTAAAGGGGGCCAGAAGACTTCTTTGAGAAGGTGACATGATCAAGACCTAAATGACAAGAGGACAGGAAATGCTTTGGCATAGGTGACAACAGAAGACAGGCCAGTGTGGTTGGTACTTAAAAGTATGGGGGGCAGGGCGGGAGGAGTAAGTACACGATAAGGTCAGAGGGAGGCAAAAATAAGATCATGTAAGGCTTACAGGCTACCCCAAGGCGCTTGGGTTTTATACCAAGTGCTATGAGAAGCCATTATGCTTTAAGCTGGGGTGACTATGACATGATTCACCTTTTAAAAGGATCAGCCTGGTGGTGGATAAGAATGGATTACAGGGTGACCAAAGTGGAAGGAGGAGTTAGGGGCTCTTAGGTTAGATGGGAGAATCTGCCTAGTTTTGGAGGTAAAGGGGAACTAGGCTCATAAATTGGATGTAGAACACAATAAATGGGAAGAATTAAGAATACCTCCTACATTTTTGGCTTAGCAACTGAGTTAACAGTGCCATTTATAAAAATGGGGAAGGCTATCGAATGGTAGGGAAATGAAGTGCATAATTTAAATTGTTAAATCATGCTAACAAACAGTTTCATGGTATTCTAAATCAAAGTGAACACAAAAAGGAAGTTCTTAAATCATGTTAACTTTTTAGCACTGACTTGATTTGTTACTAAAGAAAATGGTTCTATAATAAATACAAAATTATTCAGAGGATGTAGACAAAGCAAAATACCTAGTAAGATCCCACCAAACCTTACCAGCGAAAATGCTTCCTAAACTCGCATGGCCCTCTGCTGCTAAAAGAACACCACCTGAACATCAATACATGTGTGGTAAAGAAAACAGACACACAGAAAAATGCAGTTCTTTGAACAGAACTCTTCAGTTGTGTGATTAATTTACTTCATGAAAAGATAAACTTCTAAAAATTATTACATACTAGATAATAAATGGTATTATTTTAGTGCCTAGAACAAAAAGGGTCTAGCCCTAAGTCTCAAATAATGGACAGCTTTTTTCATTATGGAGTGCTGGGCAATCCACTCTCATCAAAAAACTATATTCGCAAGACTAAATATCCTTGTTCCAAGTATGACAGTTTAAAAAAAATAAGTATGAGATGCTTGAACCCAGGAGGTAGAGGTTGCAGTGAGCCGAGATCCTGCACTCCAGCCTGGCACCTGGCGAGGGAGCTAGACTCTGTAGACTCTGTCTCCAAAAAAAAATGTATGAGATACAAGACATATATTTCAGTTGAAAAGAATCCTTTTGGAAGAAGAAAGCCTAGTTTTCTCTAGATGCTTCTCTACATGTCCTATAGGGCTGATTTGATGTCTTAGGGTTGATTTGAAGATCTTTCCTTCTGCAATGGGATCACACAAGACCAACTGCGAGTACTACTAACTTCCTTTTTCAGTTATACTTTTAAACTGCTAATAATCACAAGCCAATATTTAAAAAATAAGCTGTATATGTAAGATCACATAACATAGCTACAGTCACAGAGCAAGTAATCTTAGCTATACAATATCTAAGGGCAATACACTCTGCCCAACACTGGCTAAAACCTGCTGCTGCTTCAAAGCCAATGTGCTAGAAACAGCAAAAACCATAACTGATTCTTCTTTTTAGTATTATTCAAGACTTCTCAAGCCCTGCAAATCTGTCTGTTGCCCCAGAAAATAATTCACTGCTATCTGGCTTTGAAGCAATGCTCGCACATAAATATGACTTAAGGATTTTGGGTTATATTATTTTGGGGAAGGAAACAAATTATAAAACCACCTATAATCATATTGCCTCTTTCCCTTAAACTTCCTGCATGGAATTTCTAATGACTTAGATTATCTCTTTTGCCACACCTTTAAACCAGATTTCATTAACTCACAACGAAAACACCAGCTTAAATATTAATGACCTAAATTAATTTCTCTATGAAATATATTCATGATTTATATATATTTTATTTATGTTGCTCAAGTTTTTCCTGTAATTTATAACATAAAACATAATGGAAAAATTGAAATATATGGACAATGTCACATATACGTTCATGAATGTATCTTAAAAATGCACAGGTAGTCCCTGGGGTACAAACTGCAACAGTACCTCACTCCCCATGAGGCTTAGGTTGCCTCAGGAGAAACAGTGATAATACAGAAGCATCTGCTCGGAAGCAGTGAAGGACAAGCAACAAAGATTTGTTATCCTGCCATTAGAGGAAGCAAAATTCTCTTTTTTTGGAAAAAGCTGCCTTCAATTCCTAATCACCATATATAAATTGCACAGCTCTTTGAAACTTCTATAAATCAACTTTCCCCCATCCTGGATTTCAAAATAGTACTTATCTTTGTCTTCCTTTATAATATAATATTAATGAATAGCTAAAACTATGCTGAAATATAGATAACCAGCTTACAGATGACCTTTGGAGAAGCAACCTACACTGGACAGCACATTTCATAACTAATGTGCAATGTGGTTTAAACTGTGTCGTCCCTCTTATTTTTAACAAGAACCAGGATGAAAGTGGAGGAACCACATTTGTCTGTATCCTTAATTCCTTATTATATGCAATAAAGTATGAGGTTACGGAACCAGATGTATACAGTTCAAATGCTCCTTTGGTCCAAAATGACCTGGACACTCTTCACAGGATACAAGACAAAACAAAATTCCCATTGTCATGTGCTTAGCTACCCTACCATCTACTTGCAAAATAACTTTTGTAGTGCTTAGGAAATCAATTATTCTTTCTTCAGTTTTAGAAAGAAGAAATCAACAATATTTTGCTCTCTTCATCAACACATCTAAAACTACCCCTACTTTGACCAATAGTTTGTAAGCACTAATGAAGATTTGTAACATTCTCACATAATTTTTAAGTAAAAGTTTCATTACTTTAACCTAAGATTATGATTTTTGTCCTTTTTTCTAAGATAAAAAGACAAAAATGTAAAATAGGTTATAAGGACCCAGAAAAACGTAAGAGAAATGAAACTTAAAGACTTAAATGAGACGTGGAATACACAATCTACTGTCGCATACTGTAGTAAGCCACTGGTATAAAAAATATCAACTTGACTGAATCCTCTAGAGGTGACTTTTGGTAAAAAGAATGAAAAATCTAAGATCAAAGTCTCCTGAAGTTTCTTATTATAAAAGGGACAAAATACACTAGCCTGACTTGAAAATCAACAGAAGTAAACTTTATTAAATAGGTGCAAATTCTAATAGTGCAATTAAGTATGGTTCACCAGATTACAAAACTTTAAGGTAATTCACTATTCTAACTAAAAGCACCCCAGAAAACTGATGTTGAGAGTACATTCCTTATGTATAATAGTTAGAGGGACTGCAAACTAAAGGAAATTGCACTCCTCTGTTTTTAAAATTTAGACTAATCAACCTCCCCTTTACATTTGGCTAACGTAAAAAAAAAAATCTGAAAATTATTTTAGATTTAGTTAAGAAAAAAATTCTACAAAACTATCAATGAAACTATTCTAAAATCTATTTAAAATTCTGAAAACACTATGATTGAACCAAGAGAACACAAGAGGAAGTTTCAGAACCAAGTAAAAGACCATACTTGAGGTATTATCAAGTATACTTGACAATACTATCAAGAATAATACTTGATAGTGTTCGGATTCTGCCTTACTTTAAAACTGCATCTAAAAGACAACTTGCTGATAAATCTTGGCTCGATTTAAGTAACCTATCTAAATATCATAAACAGCATCTTAAGCTGATTGGAAAGAAACAAAATAAGACTTAAGTAAAATGGGATTCTCTAAAACACTCTTGGAATATTGGAGGAGGACTAAAAACAAAGGAAAAAAAGAACCAAAACAAAAACATGAGAGTACTATGTTTTACCACCGTATTCCAAATCACCATGTTGCTCAAGAAGTAAAATTTACTTTACCTCTTCCCTTTACTACTACTATGTGCTTCCTATCAACAGAATGTGGCAGCTACCCATGCAAGTGTTCAAAGGGCATGTGAACGCAACGTTGTGCTATTTCCCTCTAGACAAGTTCCCCAGGGTTAAAATACAGTTCCTTTAAATCCTCGTGTTTCACTTTCCTTTTCACAGAAATCCTGTAGTGACACTAAAGCACTAAGAGCAGATGGGCTTCTATACCAAGGGGTAAGAAGCACGAGCAACCACTAGGTGCAAAGGAGTTTGAAACGGGGCCGGGTGGAGTGGAAAGGGGTATTCGGCACGGCCACAGGGGCCAGGCGAGTGTTTTTCGCGCCGGGGTCGCAGACAGAGGACCGCGGCTGCTCCGGCGCCCGCACCAGGACTTCTCCCAACAAGCCCCCTGGAAGAGACTTACCTGCACAGCGAGGGGCGAGCCCGCCGGGCTGGCTCGGCGGGGAAAGCCCCGTTCGCTCTCTCTCCACCGGGGGCCCCTGGGGCCGTTACCTAACTGGTCCCAGCTCCAGGCCAAAAGGCCGCGCTTCAGGGCAGGGCGTGCGCTCGGTGGAGACGCCCAAGCCTGCAGCCTGGATCCTGGATCCTGGAGCCTGGAGACCGGAGCCCCGAGCCCCGGAGCCCGGGAATCCGCAGGGGCCCGCCTCAAACCCCGCCGCGCCCCCGCCGCCGCGCGCCCCCAGGCCCCGCCTCCGCCGCCCAGCCCTCCATCCTCCTCCAGCCACCTCCTGCTCACTGCGGTGCCGCCTCACCTGCCCCAGTCGCCGCCGCCGCCGCCGCCGCCCGGGCCTCCCCGCGCCGCGACTCCAGCCCCAGCCGCCACAGCCGCCCCCGCCCCGCAGCCCCGCGCTAGTGTCCAGCGCGCCCTGCTCCTCGTCACCTGCCCCCGCTCCGAGCGCTACCTTGTAAGAGTCGGTGGCCAGGAGGATGTTGAACTCGGCTTCTGCCGCAGCATTCATCTCGGGCCGGAGGGCAGGGGCCGCGCGCCGCGAGCTCCCCAGCGCGTCTGCGAGGAAGGAGAAAAATGGGCTTCACCGCGCTCCGTTGCTTAAGCCACAGCTCGGTCGGAGGAGGAGGGGGAGAGGAGGGGAAAACGGAGAGAGGGGAGGGGTCAGGGGAGGGCGGGTCCGGGAGCCGTGACGCGGCGTGGGTGACGGCGGCTCGCGTGCTCGCAGTCTGGGAGCTCTGGCGGCCTCCCCACCTCGGCTCCCCCGCCCTCACCCCGTCACCCTCTCGGGGCGGAAAAGGGGCGGAACGCGGCCGCGCGTGCGCAGTGCGCAGGGGGCGGGGCGGGGAGGGACGTGAGGCACGCGCTTTTCCTCGGAGATGCCGGCCCCGGGAAGCTGGAGGCTGCAGGGCAGCCCCGGCGCGTGACCCGGGAGCCTGCCTAAGTTCCAGTTCCCGGCCCAGCGCGGGAGGGCGGGGCCTGGAGGAGGCGTTCCTAGCCTCGCCCCACCAGCGAGTAGCCGGTTCGCCAGCCCCGGCTGGGACCTTCTGTCCTACCCAGTCCTGGCTGGTTTTCTGAGTGCTGCTGAAGTCACGCCACTCGGCTAGGGGGCGAGGAGCCTCCCGCTGCCCATCTCCCGTTCACCACGAGCAGTTACTCACCTTTGTCTCCGGCCTGGATTAAGGATCCAGCCTTTCGCTTCCATCCCACTTGTCCTTCCTGATCCCCCTGACCCTGGCTTTAAAATCCCAGGAGCTGCCTTGAGGAGTGAGTCTGATGCGGCCCTTTCATCTGACGCAGCAACTCCGCTTTCTTCCGGCGGCTCAGTCTACGGCTGAGCTCTTTGATCCTTTAAGGGATGGTTTGACTTTCCCCGAGCAAAGAGCCTGCGTTGAAAGGCGGGGGTTGAATTCAGTCCTCACAGATAATGAAGGGACAAGACCTAATTGAACCAACCGAGTGTTGCCGGGAAGGAAAAGGCAAAGGGCCAAGTCTTTGACAGGGTGTGAAACTGACTTTTATCATCCTTATAGTCTAAATCCTGGGAAACGAGTCGGCAATCCCCAAATAAAGAAGTGTAATGACGTCTGATGACTTCACCCAAATGCAGACCATTCCAAGAAACACAAGCAGTTCTCATGCATGGTTGCGTTTTCGCATAAAGCTAAGATTCTCTTTGTCCTCATGTTTAATAGCTTAGAAATAAATTGAAGTTTTATCGGATAAAGTAGCCAGGAAAAAGTGATATAGTGAAAACGATTACAGGATCTTTATAGATTGTCTTTCAAGTTACTAGTAGTCTCATTCTCTCTGGGGCCAGTGATGGTGGTGGTGGTACTGGAACTTGTGAATTGAAATTCATCTTGGAACTGGAGGCATGGCTGAGACTTCCTCAGATAAAGACAATTTCAGTCCGCACTATGTCTTGAAGTCAGCACATATTTTTGCAGCCACCTCCATCTACACGTAGATACAATACAAGGCAAATATGAAAGTGGGAGGTATCTCCAGGCACTCACTAATGTAGTAAATAGTAATACAATTAGATTATTTTCAGCAAAAAACAAGAGGGTTTTTGTGGTTTTTTTTTTTTTTGGTTGATCATCCCCGTGTTTACTGGGGAAAATAATTTTTTAACGCATTTAAACAAATTATTTTTGAATATTTGATTTTGCGAGTTTTTAAAAAAATATTAATTATAAGAGTACAATTCAAAGAAGGAAAATATCATTTTTGTCCTTAATTTGTTGCTTTTTTCTTCATTTAAAATTTATATAACCTACTTTATTTACAGTACAAATTCTTAATTTATTTAGCTTCATGTATCTGTAACTGACCATTGTTCTATGCTGCTTTATGCAGAAAAGAAAGTAGGATTCTGATTACAATGTGGGCTTTGTTTATGGTAGTATTTTTTCTAAGATGCAAAATTTGATCTTGTAATCTTTGAGTTGAATTTGCAGTTTTAAAATAAAAAGGTCTTATGTAAGTGCAAGCGAAAAATGTTATCGTACTGACATTGCTTGTTAAGTTAAAGGGTGAGGCCCGCACAAGTCTTAGTGATGTGAACCCCCACAGCAGTCTCCAGAGGAAAATATGACAATACGACAACCACCATTTGCCTGAGATGGAAGTAGGCACATTCTCTATGGAACTACATGCTTAAGCTGGTCCAATTCAGAATTAACTGGGGTTTAGAATTATGAAATTATCACTGAAAACAAAGCCAAGATTCATCTTGAAATGGCCTTCCCTGAAAGACAGTTTAAGAGCTAGCGTTTAAAGCTGGGCCTGGTGGCTCATGCCTGTAATTCCAGCACTTTGGGAGGCTGAGGCGGACTGATTGTTTGAGCCCAAGAGTTTGAGACCAGCCTGGGCCACATGGTGAAAACTCGTCTCTACAAGAAACACAAGAAGTATCCAGGCTTGGTGGCGTGTGCCTGTAGTCTCAGATTCTCTGGAGTGAGGGTGAGGTGGAAGGATTACCTGAGCCTGGCAATCCTTCGACCAAAGGATCTGAGAAACTGTTTTTCATAGGTCACAACATGACAAATAATAACACATAGACTCAAATGGGCCCCCTCACTTGATTCAAAGCCCTGGATTATTCTGCCTTTCCTACCAATGGCCAATCAGGCACTGCCAATTGGGCATGCAGCTCCTTATCTCTCTCCTTAGAGTGCTATGAAAGACCTAGGGTTCATACATTTACTCAGACAAAGGGAGCGGATCTATGCTTCTCCTGTTGCCACACACCCTTGCAAACAGCCTCGGCTGCACCTTTATATTTCAGAGTTGCCTCAGATACTCCAATCTGACCTGATTCGACCTCAGTAAAAATCAATGGCGAAGTAGGTAGGAGCTCACCTGCCTGCAACCCCTGACAATGGTCCTATCCATCTCCATTTATAACCTCTAGACCCACCAATTAGCAACAATTGTCACAAACACAAATGTAAAAAGGGAGCTTTTAAAAATCAAACTTGGACTTTTTTTTCTTATTTAATCTTCCAAGGCCCTTTGGGAACCTCCCAGAGTTCTAATTTCCTAGGCAAAGTCCTCAACTACAGAAAGACATGGCCTTCATAGATCAGTAATTTATTGGTGCTACACTCTATAATGACACAGTCAGCTAAGCCTGTACAACCACACAAAGACGTGCAGCAAACTATGGAGTCTTCTTCCAAATGTACAAAAGTGATAGAGCAGCTGTCATCCACACACAGTAAGAATGAGTGCACATATATAGACTCTCCACAGACATTCCACTACAAAATGTAATTATACCCTTTCTATGGTGTCTGTGGTCTGACTCTGCTGCACTCTCCTAACCGGCAATGCTGAGTAGATCATCTATCTGATGTGAAACTGCCATCAAATCTCACACAGGACGTCTATTGCATCTATGTCTGCTGCATGTCAAGTCTCATTTTTCCCATCTATTAGTTGTGTTTTTTGTTTTCCGTTTTATTCAAACATACATTTTTCTAATTCTAACCAAATTCAGTGGGAAATAAAGATAAGCAAAAATAAAAGGTTAAATTTACCTCTAAAAATATGGTTAATGTGCACATTATGATGCTACATGTGGGGATTCAGAAGTCATCATTACTTATGAATTTTGCTAAAGTCCACTTATTTAGGATTCACTAGCCAAATCAATGACTGGGAGAATAAGGCCGTTAGAAGTATGTAAGAATATCAAGAGCTTTGAATTCAGTGTTTTCCTAAGTGAGGTCTGCTTATCACTGATGTACATGAAATAACATCAAAATAAAATAAAATATAATAAATAATAATACATACTATAAATATGTATGATATAATTATAACTAATATAAATGTAATAATAAAATACAAATAAAAAAATCAAATCATATCAATGGTACCAATATACATCATGTTTTTGTTTTTAATAATTATGTATTTATCTTCTTCTTTTTTTTTTTTTTCAGATGTAGTCTCGCCCGGTCACCCAGGCTGGAGTTCTGTGGCGCGATCTCAGCTCACTGCAACCTCTACCTCCCGGGCTCAAGTGATTCTCGTGCCTCAGACTCCTGAGTAGCTGGGACTACAGGCACATACCACTATGCCCAGGTAACTTTTATATTTTTCATAGAGAAGGGGTTTCACCATGTTGGCCAGGCTGGTCTCGAACTCCTGACCTCAAGTGATCTCCCGCCTTGGCCTCCCAAATGCTGGGGTTACAGGCACGAGCCCCTGCCTCTGGCCTCTAATGAGCATTTAAAAAAGTAACTAGCACATAAAATCTGATTTTTTGGAGGGTGGTATAACTACTTACGAGGTGAACACTCAGACTGGTGAACTTTACTATTTCTTTTCCTTACCTTTCCCTAACCTACATGCTATTTACACATCCTCCATATAAGACTGGTTTTCTTGAAAAAGCTGAACATGAAAGATTAAATACTGTCTGAATCCATCTATTTGAAATTCTGGAAAGGGCAAAGCTATAGTGAAAGAGAGCAGATTAGTGGTTGTCAGAGACTGGAGTTAAGAGAAGCAGAATAACTGCAAAGAAGTCTGAGGAAATTTCTGGAGTGATAAGAATGATATATGTGGTTACATAATTATATACGTTTGTCAAAATTCATTGAATTCTAAACTTAAAATTGGTGAATGGCATATAAATTAGATCTTAATAAAACTGAACTAAAAAACACTGATTTTCTTGTAACCATTTAAAATATTTTCCCTTCTCCCATTTTCTTTCCTTCTGTTTCCATTCTCACCTTCTGTTGTTACCATGTTGCTTTACATGACACAGATTAGCACCATATTTGCCCTCCTCCAAGGAAGGATGATTCTCAAAGTTGCTGAATGTTTTTAGATGCCGAAAGGAGTCTGAAAACTCCTGCTATTGAGTAGAAAGCAGAAAAGGGAACAATCTCAACATGATTCAACTCAAGAGGAATGCATGAACACCTAGTATCCAGAAAGTACCATAAAAAGAAGCACTGGAGGACTTCAAAAAGAAACGTTATATTTTCCACAGCTCTTTTTTCCAATCAGGTATGAATTGACTGGGATCTGGAGTGAGTAGTGGGGGACACAATAGTATAGGGAATTTGTTCATTCTTCCCAGTAAACTCAACATTTGAATGAATCAATATAAAGCTGCACATGGACATAACCCTTGACTACAGTGACAGTGTCTCAGGAACAATTAAGGCTGGGATAATAATAAACCAGTCCCCACCCAGTTTCCACACCCTAAACTCTTCTAGACCAAGAACTGCCCCACCTGTGAAACCTTAAACTGCAGCAATGCATTTCTTGATTGGTTCATCTGGCCTTTTTAGGTCACTCACTCTCCTCCCAATACACCTGACCTTAGCTCCCAAGACCTTTATCTCTTGCTCAGCATTTGCCAATGTGACCTTGCTGCCTTATTACCTAGCCAGACCCTGTTCCTTCATATTTTCAATATCACCTCTGGCTCCCATGTCTCCTAGCCCTCCCAGATCCTTACCTTTTTTGCTCCTAGAGTACCCAGGTGACTGTGAACTGACAGGGAACATAGCTGTGAGGTTGCCAACCACAGTGACAGCTGTAATGCTGACAGGCAATCCTTTTATTTTCCCCATTCAGCTTTCCTTCTCTTTTTGTTCAGTGGTGATTTGAAATATTTACCTCTCTCCTCAAACTCCTTACTTCAAACAACTTCCTCTCTCTCAGCAGATGATGTAGCCCCTATGCCAATAAGAAAAACTAAGGGCATCAGGTGGAAATTCTCTAAACTGTAATATCTACAAGAGTCAAGGTCTGTCTTATTTAGAGGTCTACAAGAAAAGTGTAGCACCAGGCACAAAGTAGGGGCTTACTCAATATTTACTGAATGAATGAAGGAGCAACTTTTTCACTAACAAAAGCAGGATGGCTCAGTCATAGATGATATTGTTTACCATGGTCAAACCCCCTGTTTACTGTTCTCCATATTCACGGCCTCTCTCTATGTCCCTGTTCTGGTGAACTCGGACATGATCGTGGGAGTTGCTCCAGTCATGAAATATGTACCGAGATGGTGTGTTTCCCTTCCCAGCAGCAGCTTTAAGAGCTTGTGTATGGTTTGGCATTCTCTCTTTTCCTTCTGCCACCAAGACTGCAGTATTCCAGATAGGGGCTGATCCTCTCACTTAAATTCTGAAATGTGGACAACATGGAATCAAGTCAGAGTTGACTGGTTCTGGACACAGGTATGAGGGAGAAATAAATCTTTTCTGTTGTAAGCCACAGAGATTGTGGGATTGTTGCCACAGTATAACCTTGCTAATCTTGACAAGTACAGGGCTCCACACACGGAGTTTTCTTTCTTCTCCTGGCTCAGGAAGCGAAGTGTCCCCGCTTTTGCCCCAGGTTAATCTCCTCAACCCCCACCAGAACTGTGAACCAGTTTAACCTTTTACTTATAAATCATCAGTTTCAGGTAGTTATTTATAGCAGTGTGAGAATGGACTAATACACCCTCCCTTCTCACTGTCTCTAAGACAGGGGTTCCCGGTCCCCGAGCTGTAGACCGGTACGCATCAGTGGCCTCTTAGGGAACCTGTGGCTGGTGCACAGCAGGAGGTGAGCAGAGGGCAAGCAAACATTACTGCCTGAGCTCTGCCTCCTGACAGATCAGCGGCATTAGATTCTCATAGGAGCATGACCGCTATTGTGAACTGTGCGTTCGAGGGGTCTAGGTTGCGCACTCCTTATGAGAACCTAATGCCTGATGATCTGAGGTGGAGCAGATTTATCCACCCCACCCTGCCCTGCCCACTGTGGAAAAATTGCCTTCCACAAAACCAGTCCCTCGTGCCAAAAAGGTTGGGAGCTGCTGCTCTGGGACTCATTTCAATGCATTGACAGCTTTTGGATTTTGGGGTCATTCTCACTGCTCTTTATTTTAATGCAGGGTGGCCTCTTCTAGCCTGACTGCCATCCTTCTGCAGCCACGTTTCCTGCAGCTGTGCTCATCCGGTAGCTTCATGCTTTGTCAATTGTAGTGCTGGGTAGGGCTCTTGGTCCATCAGTGATTGTCACTTTTAAACACATTTCAAAAGTGTTCTGGTTTTCATGGATCTCTCACCTCAATACTCAAGACAACTTTCCAAGTGTTTACCTAGAAGACATTTGAATGGTACCACCATCTTATTTTAATAAAAAGGTCCCTCCTCACTTTTCTGTTAGGATGCTTTTGGTTGCAAGTAACACAGTAGCCTATTAAAGCTGGCTTATGGAACAGGGATTTAATTTCCTCTACAACAGGAAGTCTTGAGATAGGCTTTTCTAGGTTGGGGTCAGTAACTCAAGAATATCAAGATTCTTGGCTCTTTCCCATTTTTTTCCTTTTGTTATTCTAAATGTATTGAAGATTTATCTGTGTGTGGTTACAAGATGACTACTATAGCTCTAAGCATCGTGGCCTCACACAAAAACACAGAAGCAGGAAGGGAAAGTGGTGTTTTGTTTTGTGTACATCTCCATCTCATTTTATTAGATGTGAAAACCTTTCCCAGAAGCCCCTGGCATATTTTCCTTGGGCACTACTGGCTAGAATTAGATATGCACCCATGCTGTAGCTGCAAAGGAGGCTGAAAAGGGAGAAAGTTGGCATATTTAGTCTCTACAATGGGAGGAAAGCTCTATCAGCAAGGAAGGAGGGAGTTAGGAATGGCCATTGTGTAAACAACATCAGTGATCACCGCATCGCTGCCAACTAGGAGCCCAGGTGCCTTAGGTGTCTCCTGCCTCAGAGTAAATTCTATGTCTAAATAAAGGAACCTGCCCCTACACTTGATCTCCTCTGTCTCCTTTGTTAGGAAGTAATAATCTCACCACTCCAGACAGTTCCACCATTCCCAAAGACCTCTTAACAATTTCCTTCCACAGACCCAGACAGTCTTATGCAAATAGAACTCCTGGTGACTTTCATGATACTCCAGAATCAACTCCAGCAGGATATGTAGATTAATATCCTGCTTTCTTCTTCTCTCCTCCCATCCCCACCACCAAATTTTTGCTACTTTAAAGCAGCAGAAAGCCATGTTTCCTCCTTATGCAGGCTCAGAAAAATGTGTATGGGCTAGCAAAAATGTTTGTACTTTTTTCCAGGGTAATCATTAATATTTCTGAGGAGTAATGACAAGACGACTTACTCTCACATACACTTATTGAACTAATCTCATTTCTTTATAACCTTATGTCATGTGCTCACTATATCATTATATAGAATCTAACACAGTATCAGATCTCATGTTGTCAGTAACTGTTGTTAGGTACAATCTAAATCCTTTTTAACGCATCATGCCTAGATTTTAAAAACTTAATGTGAGCTCTTTTTGTCATTACTACTATCTGAAAGCATTTATTAGGCATCTAATTCCATGTGCTACTATTCAGGCTGGTACATAAACAAAAGCAATGCAACAAATTTTCCCTAGCAGTTTAATATCAAATGTACACATGGTAATGAATAGACTTAAAAATTCACAATTATCAACTGACAAAGAGGGAGGCCAAGCTCCGGTTGGTCTAAAAGTGGTGGCACATCTCATAAAGGCCTTTAAGCAATTTCATTAATGTCTCTTGAGCACTTACTATGCTCAAGACCCTGTTGGGCCTATAGGAATTGATGTGATAAAATCTCTGCCTTCTCGGGACAAGCAATCTTATAGGGAAACATATACATATTACCTGAGAATAAGTTCTCCTCCTTCTAAAGGACAGTTTATGTCCCCTCAGGCAGACTTTAGCTTTGCTCTGCTGAAATCTTGCCTTGAACCGTTGCTCACTTTGCCACTTCTAGCAGCCTATGGTGCACAGGCTGTAACTTCCTTTGAGGTGATGGTGCCATGTTTGCAAGGGCCTCCACAGAAGGCAGGGAAAGATGGGGCAGGCTTTGCTTCTTTTAAGACCATGCCCTTTCTTAGACTGCATCCACCTCATAAATTATGGATTAAGATGCAGTTATACTTAATTGACTGTCACAAAACCTCAAAACACAGTGGCTTCCGTAAAATTTAATTTACTCTGTTTGATAATAAGCAATACAAGAGTGGCATAATGGTTCAGGAATCTATGCTCTGTCTTCTTCCTGTGCCATTCTGAACTCCAGACCTTAATGTTGTGGTCTAAATTGGCTGCTCCAAATTTTGCGTGAATATGGCTGCTGTGTGCAGCATTTAACATAGCAGATAAGGGAGAGAGCATGGAAACCAGTCATCATTGTAGTCTATGTGAGGGAGGATGGTGGCTTAGACTAAGAAGGTAGTTGTGGAAAGAGAAAGAAATGGGCAGATCTGAGATGTTTCAAAGCAGCATAAACAGGATTTGTTGAGACATAAGATGTGTGTGGGGCAGTGAGGAGAGATTCATGAGAGTTGTGCAGAGGGAGGAATGCGATGAGTGATGACTTTTAGGGTTTGGCTTTAGCTACTGGCTGATTCCATTAAATGAGTTGTGGGAAAGCAGAGATTTAGGGGATCAAATCAAGCATTCAAAGTAGGCATTTTAAGCATGAGATTCCTGTTAGACAATTATGAGAATACCTGCTTGCCTGCTGAATTTTTGGATTTCTCCTTCCTATGTCCTGTTGCCTACATGGGCACTCATTCCGCAGGCTTCCATAATTAAGAATAAATCTGTGCCCCTGTCCATTCTTCAGTTTTGTTGCTGGAATTTCCTGGCTATATGTTTTCAGACAAGGCTTTGCAGCTCTCAATTTCCCCAGCTCCATTCTGCATGGTGCTGGTTTCCCATCTCCCTCTCTCTTCCTGACCCCTGTGTTTCTGGAGTTGTAGGATGCCTTGGGACCAAGTCAGCACAAGTCAAGCTTTTGGGAATAGACTAATGATTTTTTTCAAATGAAAGAAGATCTTGGAAATTTCTGTCTTGTATAATTTTCTCGTTTTCTGGTGTTGTCCATTCTTTGGGTATAGGCAAATAAATACTTTTTAAGAAAAGGGCCAAACAGTAAATAAATGTTAACAAGTTGGGTATTTATTATTGATGATTTCCTATTTTGGTAATAAATATCGATTGCAAATTAAGACAGAAGCAAAAGGGAAGCTACTGTGTTCTTTATATAAAAAATATGTTAAAGGCATCTTCCTGGTCTTAGAGTATCCAGATAATAGATCCACCAGTTTGCTCAAAGCTCATCAAGTCTGAGAAATGCTAACTCAACTAGCAAGCAACTGATTGCTAGTTGATTTTGAGGGAAAATTTAAGAATCTGTAACATAAAATAAACCTGATTTGACAAGGAGATCTTATTATCTGTACTGAAGGTATCCTCTGAAAACCAGTTCACATATCAATAATCGGCTTGGTAGGTGCAGAATAAGATGAAATACAGAGTGTTCAATGTTCTCAAAATATATGTTCATTAACCCTTTTAAGTCTGGGAAACTAGCTTTCTTTATTCCAGGAAATTTCTGTCAAGGTTAGCACTGTTGGCCTTCTAGAATCAATGCATCCTTCTGTTGGATAGTATCACATAAAATTGACAAATTTCACAGGTTCCATTTTAATACGCCATGCAAGTTACATAGCAATTGCAGAGGGGGAACAGTTCAATTTAAGTGACATTTGAGCCGTATCTTCTTGACACAAGGATTGGTCATTTTCTAACTCTTTGTAAGCTGTTTCTTCAGCTTTTGTTGTTATGGTCACATTACATGTTGTTTTTACTTTCAGAAGATTATCTTTTTCTTATTCTGTCCCCACCTTCTTAATATGCTAGTATAGTCTTTCATGTGCCAACAATGTTCAAGAAGTTTTAAGAATGATTTTAAAACTGTGTGCCAGAACCATTAAATTTACTAAGAACTCACACATTTCTTCACAATAAAATAATTGAAACTAATTATTTTTTATTAAAGGTACCAGTTTCTTATTTTTTATAGATACATTGTAATTGTATTTATGGAGTATAACTGATGTGCCAATGCATATATAAATTGTATAATGATCAATCAGGACATTTAGCATATCCTCAAACTAATTATTGTTGTTTGTGAATCTACTGAAATGATATGACTTAGATAATTTGGGAAGGCATTAATACTCCATGGGCCCTGAATTCTAATTAGTATATGGATATATATTAAAAATCATAAATTTATGTCCTCTTATTCATTCCCATTACTTTTAGAAGTTTGTATTACTTCTGATCTTGTGGCAAAGGCTTTTCTGACAATGATATGAAAGTGAATGATATGACAGTTATGCAGTAAATGTGGTCATTTATACATGACTTATTCAATTTTTAAAAAATTACACAAGTAGTGAACATATTAAGTATCTTGAATATTTATGGAATTCAGAAGCATGAGGGTAAAAAGTGTAAGTTGACTTCTATATTCAGGTTTGCTAACAATTTTATTTTTTGGTTTAAACATGAATGGGAATTGATTTTTATAGAACACAATTTTGTTACCTACTGAAATTCTCCACATTTTTTATCTTTAATCTTTACATGCAATAAATTACATGAAATGGCCTTTAGTGTTTAGCACATTGCTACATTCAATTTGTTAATATACTACTTAGGACTTTCATAGATGTGTTCAGGAATTATATTGGCCTAGAATTTTCTGGCTTTTGTACTATATCTTTTTCTGGTTTTACCATTAGAGTTATAGTAGCCTCAAAAGAATGAGCTGAGAAGCTTTGTATAGCAAAGGAAAAGTTTATATTACCTACCAGTTATTTGTTAGACATTGTTCTACAATAAAACTTGGCCTGGTGCATTTTTTCTGTTTGTAATAAACATTGATTTAATTTGGATAACAATATAAAAAACCCAACTTGTTTTGGAAAGTAGAAAAAAAAAAAAGAATTTATTCTGGAGTGCAATAGCATGATCTCGGCTCTCTGCAACCTCCACCTCCCAGGTTCAAGTGATGTTTATGCCTCAGCCTCTTGAGTGGCTGGGATTACAGGCATGCACCACCACACCTGGTTAATTTTTGTATTTTTAGTAGAGATAGGCTTTCACCATATACCATGTTGGCCAGGTTGGTCTCAAACTCCTGACCTCAAGTGATCCGCCTGTCTTGGCCTCCCAAAGTGCTGGGATTACAGGCATGAGCCACAGTGCTCAGCCCAATAATTTCTTAACAAAATCAAATCAGTGCTTAATTTTCCAACTGGATCATAAATCATATTTTTAAATTTGTTTGAACCACAAATGAAGTCCACATATTATAAATGAATATATTTTTTGTCTGTTTTGAGTTTTAGGTTTTTCTTTTATAACTTTTTTTCCCCTGCAATTTATTTGTTGAGAAAATTAAGTTATCATGAAATTTCCTATGGTGTGGACCAGTGTTATCCAATAGACATAAAATGAGAATCCAGGCACAAAATGTAATCATTATAAAAATTATTAACGAGATATAATACATTCTTTTTTGGATACAAATCTAGTGTATATTTTATACTTACAATGTATCTTAATTTCGATTAGCCACATTTCAGGTACTTAATAGCCACACATGGCTAGTGTCTACAGTAGCGGATCCCACAGGCCTGGATTTTGCTGAATGCATGCCTATGACATAGTTTCACATCTTTCACAATCCTTTGTATTTTCTATAAATTGTAGTTCCTGTAAATCCACAGGCTTGGTCCTTCGTGTTTTGTTGTGTTGCAATACATGTTCAAAGGTAGCATGTTCGTCCATCAGGAAGCACTTATATTTATTTGCTACTCTTTTTTTGCGATGTTGGCATTTGTTGATGCTCAATGTTTAGATTCATTCATCATTTGGGGTTAGAAAGTGATGATATTCAATCACTCTTTTTATCTATTAGCAGAAATACATCTACACAGGGAAACTTTCTGTTACATACTACTTGGGTATCTGGACATACAGAGTTCATACAAAATAAATACTTTTTTTTTTAACTACTTTTCAAAATAACAAGTTAGGTTTTCAATATTATTATCCAAATTAAATCAATGTTTATTATAGTATTACTATCTGTTTCAGTTATCCATTGCTTTATTAAAAAATCACCCTAGATCTTAAAAAAAAATTGTTTATCTCAGTTGGTATGGCCAGGAATTCTGGAAGGACTTGGATGTGTGCTTCTGGCTGAGGTCTCTGTTGTAGTCAGATGGGGGCTAGAGCTGAATGAGGAGGGGCTAGTGCAAGGACTGGCTGGGCAGTTGTCTTTTCTTGTAGTCTTAGGGACTTTTCACGTGATCACTCTGCATGTGCTAGTTTGGGGTTCCTCACAACATGTCAGCTTAAAGGTAATCAGGCTGCCTACGTGGTAGCGGAAGGCTTTAAGAGCAAATATTTTAGTGAGCAAGGTAGAATGCTGCCTTGCTTTTTTTCTGCTTATTTTTTTATTGATACATAATTGTACATATTTATGAGGTACATATGATATTTGATACATGCATGAAATGTATAATGATCAAATCAGGGTACTTAGACCATCCATTGCATCAATCATTTATCACTTCTTTGTGTTCGAAACATTTCAAATCTTATCTTCTGGCTATTTTGAAATATTTAATAAATTATTGTTAACTACAGTCACCCCACTATGCTATCAAATGAAAACAGGCACACAGTTAAATAAAAGGTGTAGTGGCTCACATCTGTAATCCCAGCACTTTACGAGGGTGAGGCCAGCAGATCGCTTGAGCCCAGGAGTTTGAGTCAAGCCTGGGCGTGAAACCCCATATCTACAAAAAATTAGCTGGGTATGGTGGCATGAGAATATGCTCCCAGCTGTCTTGGAGGCTGAGGTGGGAGGATTGCCTGAGTCTGAGAGATAGAGGCTGCGGTGAGCCATGATCATGCCACCTAACTTTCCCTCATGAGAGGGATCATTAGTCCTCAGGTCATGAATTACCAAATTTAGCAGCTTTAAATAACACACATCTATTATCTCATAGTTTTTGTGAGTCAAAAGTCTGGGCTTGGCTTAGCCAGGTCCTCTGCTTCAGGGTCTCACAAAGCTATCACTAAGGTACTGGCCAGGGTTGAGGTCTTAGAGGAGGCAGGATCTACTTTCAAGCTCATGTGGCTATTGGCAGCACTCCATTTTTGTAGGCTGTTGGACTAAGAGTCTCAGTTTCCGGCTGGGTATTGGTGGGAAGCCACCCTTATTCCTCATCATGTGAACTGTCCCAATGTGCTGCTTGCTTCCTTGAAGCTAGCAAGGGAGATAAAGTCTCCCTACACAATGTGTTGCCATCTTAGGTAATGTGATCAGGTACACGTGCTCATGTGTATTACACCACCTCAGACATATTCTACTAGTTGGAAGCAAGCTCAGGTTCCAACTACATTCAAGGAATGGATCACAAAAGGGCACTTGGGCTTTCTTTCAATTCCTGGGCTGTGCTGCCTTAGGCCATTAGCAAAAATGATTCCTTTTCCCTAAATGCTCCTTTCTTTTGAGTTTACCTGGTTAATTCCTACTCCACCTGCAGATTTCAGCTCCAACATCACTTTCTCAGGGAAGCAGTCTCAGACTAGGTCAGGACCACCTTTTAGACATTATTGCACCTTTTGCATCCTTCATATCACTCACCCAGAGCATATAACTCAATATTTGATCAGTCTCCACCTCCCTCACTAGCAAGCTCCATGAGAGCCGGGAACAGGGTCACTTCTCTCATCACCACTGTAGACCCAGCTCCTAGCATAACACTTGCAGCAAAGCAGAGGCTGAATAAATCAACAAGTCAGTAATGATGTTTTTACTATGCAAGGTGACCAACACAAAGGGAAAAAGGATTACTTTTATCCCAGTTGTTCTGTTTCTTGAGAGGGATTTGGGGAGGTTGAAACTTAAGGCTGCCATGGTCCTCTTCCCCCTGGTAATTTTTTTTTTTT
>NW_016107865.1:700435-723542 GCF_001604975.1 Cebus imitator
TTTTTTTTTTTTGAGATAGAGTCTTGTTCTGTTCACCAGACTGGAGTGCAGTGGCATGATCTCGGCTCACTGCAACCTCTGCCTCCCGGGTTCAAGCATTCTCCGGCCTCAGCCTCCCTAGTAGCTGGGACTACAGCATGCACCACCAAGCCCAGCTAGTTTTTTGTATTTTTAGTAAAGATGGTATTTCACTGTGTTAGGCAGGCTGGTCTTGACTTTCTGACCTCATGATCCATCCACCTTGGCCTCCCAAAGTGCTGGGATTACAGGCATGAGCCACTATGCCTGGCTGCATTTTTTTTTTTTTTTTTAACAGAGATGTTTGGACACCTTTTAAATTTCTCTGTAGTTTCTATCTATTCAGATTCTTTCTTTTTCTCTCTAATTTCTTCAAAAGTTTTGTTATGTATATTTTCCAGGAAGATCATTCACATCATAGAAATACTGACTTTCAGTAATCTGCAAAGGTTAAAACAAATCTCCATCTCTAATGGAGATAGAGACAAATCTTCCATCCTAACGTGGTTTGTTGTTTCATAATTAGACTTGTCAAAGATATATTTCATTGCTCTTTTCAAGGGAAACACTTGTAATATTACTGAACAAATCATATTTTCCTCAAAGGCATTTCACTTTTCATGTTTTATTGTTTGCTTTTTTGTTTTTTGTAGTTTCTTAACATGGTTTACAATTTGTTTTAAAATATATTAAAGTTGATATACTATTTCCTGAGTACTACTTTGACTATATTACTTAAGTTTTAGATAATTATTTCTCATTTTTAGTTTATTTTAAAAGTTTTTAATTTTAGCTTTAATGTCAGAACACTTTGAATTGTATAGAAACATTTTTTAATGTTTTTATTCTCTTAATTCCTACTTTTACATAATTCTTATCAGCGAATCAAAACTTTATGATTTATGCTTTCAAGAATTTCTTGGAATTTGAAGTATTTCCCTTTGACTTACATTCAATTTTTGTAGCTATTTCATGAGTGTTGGAAAATAATATGCATTCTCTCTTTGTTTGAAAAGGTGTAAATATGTTTTAGGTCAAGTTTGTTAATTATATTCTTTAATTCTGTTCACTTGATCATCAATTTTGGTGCATATATATTAAAGTCTCCTAGTATGTTTGTGCAATTGTCAATTTTTTTTAAAATTATACTTTAAGTTCTGGGATACATGTGCAGAACGTGCAGGTTTGTTATATAGTTATACAAGTGCCATAGTGGTTTGCTGCACCCATTAACCCATCATCCACATTAGGTATTTCTCCTAACACTATCCCTCTCCTAGTCCCTGACCCCTGACAGGCCCCAGTGTGTGATGTTCCCCTCCCTGTGTCCATGTGTTCTCACTGTTCAACTGCCACCTAAGAGTGACAACATGCAGTGTTTGGTTTTCTGTTCCTGTGTTTGCTGAAAATGATGGTTTCTAGCGTCATCCATGTCCCTGCAAAGGACATGAACTCATCCTTTCTTATGGCTACATAGTATTCCATGGTGTATACGTGCCACATTTTCTTTATCCAGTCTATCATTGATGAGCATTTGGGTTTTTTGTTTCAAGTCTTTGCTATTGTGAATAGTGCTGCAATAAATATAAGTGCGCATGTGTCTTTATAGCAGAATGATTTATAACCCTTTGGGCATGTACCCAGTAATCGGATTGCTGGATCAAATGGTATTTCTGAAGAAATCACCACACTGTCTTCAACGATAGTTGAACTAATTTACACTCCCATCCACAGTGTAAAAGCGTTTCTATTTCTCTACATACTCTCTGGCATCTGTTGTTTCCTGACTTTTTAATGATTGCCATCTAACTGGTGTGAGATGGTATCTCATTGTGGTTTTGATTTTCATTTCTCTAATGATCAGTGATGATAAGCCTTTTTTTTCATGTTTGTTGGCTGCATAAGTGTCTTCTTTTGAGGTGTGTCTGTTCATATCCTTTGCCCACTTTTTGATGGGGTTGTTTTTTCTCATAAATTTGTTTAAGTTCCTTGTAGATTCTGGATATTAGCCCTTTGTCAGATGGATAGATTGCAAAAATTTTCTCCCATTCTGTAGGTTGCCTGTTCACTCTGATGATAGTTTCTTTTCCTGTGCAGAAGCTCTTTAGTTCAGTTAGATCCCATTTGTCAATTTTGGCTTTTGTTGCTATTGCTTTTGGTGTTTTAGTCACGAAGTCTTTGCCCATGCCTATGTCCTGAATGGTACTGCCAAGGTTTTCTTCTAGGGTTTTTATGGTTTTAGGTCATATGTTTAAGTCTTTAATCCATCTTGAGTTAATTTTTGTATAAGGTGTAAGGAAGGGGTCCAGTTTCAGTTTTCTGCATATGTCTAGCCAGTTTTCCCAACACCATTTATTAAGTAGGGAATCCTTTCCCCATGCTTGTTTTTGTCAGGTTTGTCAAAAATCAGATGGTTGCAGATGTGTGGCATTATTTCTGAGGTCTCTGTTCTGTTCCATTGGTCTATATATCTGTTTTGGTACCAGTACCATGCTGTTTTGGTTACTGTAGCCTTGTAGTATAGTTTGAAGTCAGGTAGCATGATGCCTCCAGGTTTGTTCTTTTTGCTTAGGACTATCTTGGCTATATGGGCTCTTTTTTGGTTTTATATGAAATTGAAAGTAGTTTTTTCTAATTCTATAAAGAAAGTCAATGATAGCTTACTGGGGCTAGCACTGAATCTATACATGACTTTGTGCATTATGGTCATTTTCACAATATTGATTCTTCCTCTCCATGAGCTTGGAATGTTTTTCCTTTTGTTTGTGTCCTCTCTTATTTCCTTGAACAGTGGTTTGTAGTTCTCCTTGAAGAGGTCCTTCACATCCCTTGTAAGCTGTATTCCTAGGTATTTTATTCTCTTTGTAGAAATTGTGAATGGGAGTTCACTCATGATATGGCTCTCTGTCATTCGTGTATAGTAATGCTTGTGATTTTTGCACATTGTTTTTGCAGTGGCTGGTACTGGTTTTTCCTTTCCATGTTTAGTGCTTCCTTCAGGACTGCTTGTCAGGTAGGCCTGGTGTCAACAAAATCTCTCAGCATTTGCTCGTCTCTAAAGGATTTTAGTACTCCTTTGCTTATTAAGCTTAGTTTGGCTGATTATGAAATTCTGGTTTGAAAATTATTTTCTTTAAGAAAGTTGAATATTGGCCTCCATTCTCTTCTGACTTATAGGGTTTCTGCAGAGAGATCCACTGTTAGTCTGATATGCTTCCATTCGTGGGTAACCTGACCTTTCTCTCTGGCTGCCCTTAACATTTTGTCCTTCATTTCAACCTTGGTGAATCTAACAATTATGTGTCTTGCTGTTGTTCTTCTCAAGGAGTATCTTTATGGTGTTCTCTGTATTTCCTGAATTTTAATGTTGTCCCGTCTTGCTAGGCTGGGGAAATTCTCCTGGATAATATCCTGATGAGTGTTTTCCAAGTTGGTTCCATTCTCACTGTCACTTTCAGGTACACCAATCAAATATAGGTTTGGTCTTTTCACATAGTCCTGTATTTTTCGGAGGCATTGTTCATTCCTTTTCATTCTTTTTCACCAATCTGGTCTTCATACTTGTTTTCATTAAGTTGATCTTCAGTCTCTGATATCCTTTCTTCCACTTGATGGATCTGGCCATTGATATTTGTGTATGCTTCATGAAGTTCTCGTGCTGTGTTTTTCAGCTCTATCAGGTCATTTATGCTCTTTTCTAAACAGGTTATTCTAGACAGCAATTCCTCTAGCCTTTTTTAATGTTCTTAACTTCCTTGCATTGGGTTAGGACATGCTCCTTCAGCTCGGAGGAGTTTTTTGTTACCCACCTTCTGAATCCTACTTCTGTCAATTCATCAAACTCGTTCTCCATCCAGTTTTGTTCCCTTGCTGGCAAGGAGTTATGTTCCTTTGGAGGAGAAGAGGCATTCTGGTTTTTGGAATTTTCAGGCTTTTTGCACTGGTTTTTCCTCATTTTTGTGGATTTATCCATCTTTGGTCTTTGATGTTGGTGGCCTTCAGAGGGGGTTTTTGTGTGAACGTCTTTTTTGTTGACATTGGTGCTATTCCTTTCTGTTAGTTTTCCTTCCAACAGTCAGGCCCCTCTGCTGCAGGTCTGCTGGAGTTTGCTGGAGGTCCACTCCAGATCTTGTTTGCCTGGGTATCACCAGTGGAAGCTTCAGAACAGCAAAGATTGCTGCCTGTTCTTTCCTCTGGAAGCTTTGTCCCAGAAGGGCGCCTGCCAGATGCCAGCCAGAGCTCTCCTGTATGAGGTGTCTGTTGACCCCTGCTGGGAGATGTCTCCCAGTCAGGAGGCACTAGGGACCCCTTTGAAGAGGCAGTCTGTCCCTTAGCAGAGCTTGAGTGCTGTGCTGGGAGATCTGCCACTGTCTTCAGAGCCAGCAGGCAGGAATGTTTAAGTCTGCTGAAGGTGTACCCAAAGCCACCCCTTCCCCCAGGTGCTCTCTACCAGGGAGATGGGAGTTTTATCTATAAGCCCCTGACTGGGGCTGCTGCCTTTCTTTCAGAGATGCCTTGCCCAGAGTACAGAAATCTAGAGAGGCAGTTTGTCTATAGCGGCTTTGCCGAGCTGTCATGGGCTATACCCAGTTTGAATTTCTCTGCAGTTTTGTTTACACTGTGAGGGGAAAACTGACTACTTAACCCTCAGTAGTGGCAGACACCCATACTCCTCCAAGCTTGAGTGTCCCAGGTTGACTTCAGACTGCTGTGCTGGTAGTGACAATTTCAAGCCAGTGGATCTTAGCTTGCTGGGCTTCATGGGGGTAGGATCTGCTGAGTTAGACCACTTGACTCCCTGGCTTCAGCCCCCTTTCCAGGGGAGTGAATGGTTCTGTCTCACTGGTATTCCAGGCACCACTGGTGTATGAACAACAACAACAACAACAAACTCCTGCAGCTAGCTTGGTGTCTGCCCAAATAACTGCTCAGTTTTGTGCGTGAAACCCAGGGCCCTGGTGGTGTAGGCACCTGAGGGAATCAACTAGTCTGTAGGTTGTGAAGACCATGGGAACAGGGTAGTATCTGGGCTGGAGTGCACCTTTCCTCATGGCTCAGTCCCTCATGGCGTCCCTTGGCTAGGGGAGGGAGTTCCCCTACCCCTTGCACTTCCTGGGTGAGATGATAACCCACCCTGCTTTGGCTCGCCCTCTGTGGGCTGCACCCACTGTATAACCAGGTACAGTTATGAGATGAGCCAGGTACCTAAGTTGGAGATGCAGAAATCACCTACTTTCTGTGTTGATCTCGCTGGGAGCTGAAGACCGGAGCTGATTCTATTCCGCCATCTTGCCCCACAACTCTGTCAATTTCTTTTTGTATTAATAACATTTTCAGTTTTATGCTTTAGCTGTCGTATTGTCAATTAAGGGTTTTTACTGTTCTACTTTTTTCATTAAAATATTCCCCTTTTTCCATTTAATGACTTTTCATCTTGAATTTTATTGCATGCAAAATTAACATCACCATATTTTCTTCTTATTGACATTGACTTTAGCTATTTTCTTTCCAAAACTTGATTTCAATTGTTGGGTCATTTCATTTTAGGCACGTCTCTTATAAAAAGCATATGACTGGATTTAAAAAAAAATAGAGTTTTTTTTTCTATCAATAGAAGAACTTCATTCATTCATATTATTGGGGCACATCCTGACATTTTTTCTTATGCTCTCCAGTTACTATTCTCCCTTGTTAATTTTTTTTCTTTCCTCTGAAGATCAAGAGAAAATCCTAAAAGTTCCCAGAGGAAAAAGGGTAAGTTTTTACCAAAGAATAAGAAGCAACATGCTGATGGACTTCGATTCAGCCATGCAGAATACTGGAGGAAAACAAGCAATATCTCCAGTTCTGAAGGAAAATTATTTTTAAACTAGAATTTTTAGTCAGTCACGCTTACATTAAAATATGAGAGGGGGGAAATGACATTTTTGAACATGCCAATACTGTCTGCTGCTCAATATAGAGTCAAGGAGACTGAGCTAAAAGGGCAGAGGTCTCTTCTGATGTCTCATTCTTTTTATTGCAGTCTTTCATATTCTTGCCCAAACACGGCCTTGCATTTGTGGATCTTGAGCTTGGATCAGGGGTCAGCCACTACGGCCTTTGGGCCAAACTCACTCTGCTGCCTATTTTTGTAAAGGATGTTTGGCTGAAACACATCAATGTTTGTTCAAGTATGCATCATCTGTGCTGCCTTCTCCTCCCTGGAAGAGTTAATTGCTACAGAGACCTCCTGACTCACAGGGCTGGGAGTAGTTGAGGAGAGAGAGGCACCCAGGTGCAATATGGAAGCACTCCTTTTTAAGGCTGGCCCTACACTTGCGTGACCCCAAGCATAAGCGCTGCCTTAAATTGTGCTCACTAGCATCTTCATGCCTAGACCCTACTCTGGCCAAAATACTTTCAACGTGATCCTTAACAGAAAATTTTTCCCAGCACCAGGTTTAAAGTATCTCCACAATTGTTTGCGTTCCTGAGATAGTTTTCTCTTTTGAAAATATAGACCATGGTTTCCTACCTTCAGCTTTCTCTTTCTGATCACATATGCTTCTTATTTTGATCCATTATTTTTAAAATACATTTTTTGTACGTGTTTTGGGTAGGAGGATGGTAGATCTATTTTACAAAGAGATCTAATGAGAATTTAGTCTAAAAGATAGCATTTTAATATAAACTGCTATTCTTTTCTTGTTCCATTCAAACCACTACCCCCCAAAACTTTTCTTTTAGAATCTATTATTGGAAGTTGTACCTTTTTAGAACAAATCTGACAGTGCTGCAGAGGACATATGGGTATGGAGTTATATATTCTTTCCCAGCCACCCTCTTGTCCAGTTCCTAAAAGGTACATAAACATGTCACTAGAAATTTTATTCATATTTTTTTTTCTTGTTTGAGTCCTTTTGTATTTATTGTTGGAGGCATAGAATTAATAACATTCTGTCCCTTGCATTGGCTGCCTGCCTTCACAGTAAAATGTCATTACTGGCTTGTTTATGTATCCAGCATCTACTCTGTGCCAAGTAAAAGTGCTGTGCATGGGCCTAGGGCTACAGTGGTGAAGCGAAAACTGACCCTGTTCCTGCTCTCATAGAGCTTACAGTCTAGGGTGCGAGGCAGAGATTGAGCAAGTATTAATTATGAGCCACGGTGAGTGGTATGGAAGAATGATATAAGAGGTGCAGCAAAGTCTCAAAGGTGGTCCTGACCTAGTCTGAGACTGCTTCCCTGAGAAACATGTTTGAGCTGAAATCTGCAAGAGGGGTAGGAATCAACTAGATACACTTAAGGGGAAGAAAAAGAGTATTTGGGAAGAAAGAGCACTTTGTGCAAGTGTCCTGAGGCAGGACAGAACTGACACATTCTGGAAGAAAGATAAAGTGACTAGAGCACTGACAGTGACTTCCATGAGGAAAGAGTATGGACAAAAAAGGCTGGAAAAATAGCAGCCGCATCATTAAACTCTGGTCCTAATTTTTAGAGCAATTGAAATTCATCAGAAGCTTTTAAGCTGGGAAATGACTGCTCACGTTTAAATAATAATTAAAAATCAGTATTGTAAATGCCAGAGGAGAAAAGATAGTGGGTGTGGGTAATATTATGTTAGGAGTTATGGTAGGAAATGGGAAATAGTCCAGACTTAATGGCTTCCTTTCATTTGATGATCTGTGAATCAGTGTCATCTGCTAAGAGCAAGGAGGGAACAGATGTGAGGAGAATGGAGATTTGAAGTAGGTTTTGTGGAGCATGGGAGAGGAAGTTGACCAGAGGCATGCTTGAATCCTGAGGGCACTGAAGGCCCAGCAACATTGTTGCTACAAATTACACCTCTTGTATTGTTCTTTCACACCACTCACCAGGGCAGCATGATTTCCTCCCGCAGACCTTTTCTGGTTGAGTGCAAGCTTTTTGGAAAGGAAAAATTGGCTGACTGGTCAGGGAGCCCCTTTAATTCATTATGTATCTTAAAGCTCCTAGCATAATACCAGGCCTAGAATAGTTATTAGTGAATGTTTGTTAACTACTTCTTCCTAAATGCTTTTGAAAATGACCAGATCATCTCTACCCACCATTTCTTCTCCATTCTTCCTTGGAGAGCAACTTGACCTCCCATATTCTCAACATCCTGTCCATGCTCAAAAAGTTAGGTCTTCTGGAACCTTTTTCAGCAGATGCATGTTGATGACTTTTTTTGTTTTGTTTTGTGTTTTGTTTTTGGCTCAGTGAATGAAAATGAAATGGATCAGGACCATTTAGGTCATTTTCTCCTGCTATCATTATTCTAACATTATGTACAAGGCCATTTTCTTTTTAAAATACATTTGTGGCATGTGCTTTTTAGGGGATGGAGTCCTTTAAGTCAAGGACTCTCTGCCAATGTTGTTTTATATCTCCCCTAGCTCTCTTTGTGGGATTCAATGTTTTGGCTAAAGTCTTGATCACAGCTAATTGGGGAAGATGGGCGACAGGCAGTTCCCACTTTCCATCATCGCTGCTAGCTTATTTGGCACTACCAGTACTGTTCTGTTACCCTGAAGACAGTGGTACTTCTAGGTAATTGAAAACATGGTTCTCAGAATACATTACATCTAAAGATGAGCTACTCTGTAACTGAAGATTGGTATCCCATCTTTTATCAGCCAGCAAGAAATACAAGGACCCACTGAACATCAACCAGGTAAGTCGCTTTAGAATTAAGTAGAAAAATGTACCACTTCAAAAAAAGGTCACTGTTGTATCTTTTTTTTTTGCATGTTGCTTAATAATATTAGTCTGCTAGACAAAGGTGAAAAATCTAAGGAAAAGACAATGTGAGATGAAAGACTGAACTAACCCAGTAATACAAGTACTTATAATTTTTATAATCATTTCTTTTACAAAAGAAATCTCAGAATGACATTTGTCTCTCAAGCCTAGAAAGCAATTCATCCACATTAAAAGAAAAAGTCAGTGTTCTTCAAGAAGAAAAATGAAATGAATTTCATGTAATACCTAGCATGAGTAAGAAGCTTGACTCCATTTGTAACAGGGTCTCACTCTGTCACCCAGGCTGGAGTGCAGCGGCACAATCACGGCTCACTGCAGCCCTGACCCCCTGGGCTCAAGCGATCCTCTGACCTCAACCTCCTGAGTAGCTGGGACTACAGGTGTGTGCCACACCTGGCTAATTTTTAATTTTTTTGTAGATATGGGGTCTTAGTATGTTGCCCAGGCTGGTCTGGAACTCCTGGGCTCAAGTGATTCTCCCATCTTGGCCTCTGAAAGTGCCAGGATTATAAGCGTGAGTCATCATGCCCAGTGGAAGATATTTCTTCTCTTAAAACAAAAAACAAAGAAACAACTAGATGCAGTCAAAACTACCAGAAAAACAAAAAGCTACACAAAAAGTCAGAATCCAAATATTCGATTTAAAATGTATAATGATTTTCAATAATTGAGAGAGAAGAAGAAAGAAGAATCCATTTGACCTCAACTCCAAAACATTCTTCTTTGAGTGGCACAGGGATTGTGATGCTGGCACTACACAAAAGAAAGGGCACTCTTGGCCATGACTGCAATTCTTTACAGAAGGTCACTGCTCCAGAAGAGCAGCTCATCCCTTCCACCACGGCTTACCCTGGAAATTCTGGCAGCTACTTCTTCTGTAGTTACTTCTGGCCTGGGGATTGCCAACCATGGCTGAATCACCATATCTTGCAGGTTTCCCTTATCCCTGCTCACCCTTTTGTAAAAAGTCCTTCATGAAACGCTCTTCAATCACCCCACTTGAGAGTAACTGTCAGTACGCTGATACCATGAGAAAGAGAGACAGTGCTTTAAATTCCACCCAGTGATGACTGCGGGCCATGAGGTCATGGGAGATGAGAAACATGCATCAGTCCTCATGTCCTTAGGCCTCTCATAGTGTGCTCATCTTGTTGTGGCACATCTGATTCCAATGTGTGTGTTTTTAGGCACAAATGATTCCTAAACACAAACATACTATTACTACCTTAGACTTAAGTGAATAAACAGAAAGCAATTCTCATAGTTAGATGTATTAGTCGATGTTTACACTGCTATAAAGAACTACCTGAGACTGGATAATATGTAAAGAAAGAGGTTGAATCGACTTTCAGTGTCGATCTAATCACCATGATCTAATCACCTCCCACCAGGTACCTCCTGGATTACAATTTGAGATAAGATTTAGGTGAGGATACAGAGCCAAACCTTATAAACACAATGAAAGCATTTAGTACTGTGGTGCATGTTACTAGAAAGCTCCTTTCCTACATCTTGGCAAACAGAGCAAGCTAAATCCATCCCTGCTTATCCCCAGCCTGGAGCCCTTCTGCAGGCTGGGGACATCCTCCCCCAACACATGCAATGGTCCTGCTTCTCTCTGTGTCAGAGGAAAAGTTGGTAATTTTGGACTTACTGAGACAAATGCAGTCTTGAGCTTTATAGGCTGATAAAATAAAATGTTGAACCACAGCCAAACCTTCCAAATCAATCTTCTCATGTTGGGTTATGAGAAGGGACTTGCTAGATGTTTCTGTGTGATACCAACATATCTCAGCAAAAGCCCAATCCAGACATCAGGCTCACTGACTGATGACTGAATTTTCCATTTTTTATGAAAACACCTGTGTTTGTTCATTTTGCATTGCTATAAAGGAATATTTGAGGCTGGGTAATTTATAAAGAAAAGGGGTTTATTTGGTTCATGGAACTGTAAGCTGTATGAGCATGGCTCCAGCATCTCCTTGGCTTCTAGATAGACCTCAGGGAAGCTTTTACTCATGATGGAAGGCAGTAGGAGGGCAGGCTTGGTACAGAGTGAGAGAGGGAGCAATAGCAATGCCAGGCTCTTATACGATCAGATCTCACGGTAACTAATAAGAATGCGAACACACTCATTACCACGTAGCAGCATCAAGCCATGAATGATGGATCCACTTCCATAACCCAAACACCTCCAACTATGCCCTACCTCTAACACTGGGGATCACATTTCAACATGAGATTTGGAGGGGACAAATATCCAGAACTACATCAACATCCCTCTTGGTGCTGAAGACCACCATTGTCTCTTCCCCTCTCAGATCCTGCTTCCATGTTGGCATCCCTTACCTCACTTGGTCAGTGTCAAGGCCTTTCTGTGTCTGTCTCAGAGGTAGCCACACTGCACACATCAGTTTCCTCTCACCTTGCTTTCAAGTGCACATTTAAACTGTGGCTCAGTTGTGAAGCAGGTAACACAGATTTCCAGGCTCCCATTCTGCGTCATTTTCCCCTTAAGCTTCCAAGGTCTTTTTGTTTGAAAACATACCAATTCCCCAAAAGGATTTTTTTCCAATTATTTATATTTGATCCGAAGGTCCATTCTAGTAAGGATAAATCCCCACATTAACTGCATAAGATTTGGCTGTGGGACTTTGGTGTGGTTATGGTGCTATCATATGCCTCCATTCTTAACCCTTTGTGGATGTGCCCAGACTCCACTGCTGGTTGCTGATAGAGCACCATTGTCTTTCTCAATTTAAAACAATTAAAAAGCCCATTTCTACCCAGGACCGCTCTGGTGTCGTGGCCCAGTCTATGACCCTTAATCCTATTTTCCCAATAGGTGAAACCACAATAATAGCTAGCATTTTCTCAGTGCTTTGCATTTATTAATTTACATATTACTTAAAGTTATATGTAACTTATACTTGATAGTTATGTAAGACAGATTCTATTATCCTAATTTTACAGGTGACAAAATTGAGGTACAGAAAGACTACATACTTGTTTAAAGTCAGTCAGAGGTGGAGGGTTTCAAACCCACTCAATCTGGTTTCAAAGTCCATATACTGGAGCTCCATAAATGCCGCATATCATCTGGGCCAAGTTTAAATACCGCCCTCTCTGTTCTTTTGCCTTATAGGATGGGACAAATCTGCTCCACCCTCTTCACCCTTATCAATCTGTACATGCCTCTATAGTAGTCCTCATCTCATTGTGCAGGGTTATTTTACAAGAATGCCTTCTAGTTAGATGTGCCTTGAAGGTGAGACCATGCTTCCTTTTGGTATCTCAGTACAGCACGTGGCAGGCTGTATAAATTCTACACATGTAGGCTGAATAAATCGAACTTTTCGTGGTTCCATCCCCATCCTTTAAAACCCCTATACAATATCGCTAATAGGTTGCTGTATGATTTGTACATTTTTTTTCTTTAAATCAATGCATCAGTATCAATGGCTGATTAGAGTTCCAGTTTTGATGGGGAACTTTAATGCCTTAATAGGATATAATAGCTAAGGGTGGGAAGTTTAGGCACTGTGATACAATGGCAGGGGAGAGATTCATCAGCAGGTGGTATGAGCCTGAGGCTAAAGTCTTGCCATGTAAGTGGCTACTTGTTCTGTCCATTCTTAGGGCATAACTTGGATAGAATAACTGGAAGTTAGTGACTCTCAAATTTTTCTTTTTTGTAAAATGAGGGATTTGAACCAAGTGATGTCAGTGTCCCTCTTCAGCTCAAAATTCTTTATTTGTAAGAAATTATAGAAGTAAATAAATATATTTTGAGTAAAACTGATAAAAATAGGTAGAATTAATGGAGGATTTTCTAGAAAATTGTATAAAATGTTAGTGGTAAAAAAAGTGTCATCTGAAACTACTTGGAAAGAAATGTATTTACAGAGGTAGGTATGTGCAAGATTAAATATTTACAAGGTTATATACAAGCATTAAAGTAAACATAGTTCCGAATATGGTAAGGATGAAGAATTAACTTGATTTCATAATAAACGTTGAATTACTATACTTCCTTCTATATTTCTAACACCTGCCAAGGGTTAGAAATTTTAAGGATGAAGCCATTTAAAAAATTATTGCTAGAAAATGTCCATTTTATAAAAATTACCTAATTTGCTGTTTATACCAAGATAGAGTTTGTGTTTATATGAACAACATAAAGTCAGAATTTTTAAAAAGTTCTTAATTGGTGGTGTGAAGTTGTTTCTGTTCATCTTTTAAGTGGTTTACATGGAAATATTCTTGAAAAAGCCCAAATAGATGAACAGTTTCCACAGCCTTGTAGTGCTATGCAATTCAAGTTTTAAGAAGATTTGAAAAAAGATGAGAGAAGGAAACAGACATTCATTAAGTATGCCGACCAATCGTATTCCAAGCACTGTGCTGGGTACTTTACATATGGTGTTCCATTTAACATGTACAATCACTTTGCTGGGGGGTTTTATACCATCTCCACTTAAAAAATCAGAGAGTAAATTTGTTCCTTCTTCCTAACGCTACAGTTTATTTCCTTTCTTTTCTTTTGAACACAGGCAGTTTATGTTTTTAGGACAAGTTATTCCACATAAGAAGAAAAACAACTATTATTTATTGGGCATTTTCTGTGTACTAGGCATGTAACAAACATTTTAAAAAAATTACCTAATTTACTGTTCATACCAATCCTTTGAGGTGGGTATTACTTCACAAGAACAGAGCAATTAGATAGATACCTTGTGCTGAATTATATGTCTAGTAAGCAATGGAGTGAGGTTTGAAGCTGGAACCATAGACTCCAGCCACTTTACACTAGCCTCTCCATAGTTTCCATGTGGGCCACTCAATACCATGATGAGCCAGGGACATCAATAGGAAAGAAATTGATGTTCACAGGAACATCAATAAGAAAGAAAAATAGTGACGTAAGAAACAAAACATGTCATGAAAACCACTTAATGTTGGCTAATTACATTATAAAACATCTGTGGAGCCATTAAAGAAAAATTTCAGGTTTTACAAGTAATGCCTAATAAAAAAATTGAAAACACAGTAAGCAGAATTTTATCAGAGTTGAAAGTATACAAAGTGCACACAAAAATTCAGCAGTACCTTTGGTCCATGTTGTACTGTCTTCCTGTTTAGTTACTTCCTTCAGGGAAATATTGACAAAGTCTCTTATAGCCTCCCATTTAAAAATGGTTTATCCAATTTTTGAAAGTCTGAAAAGGATCTTCAGAGATTAATTAATTGGATGCTTGGATGCTTGGCATATTTGATTCTTACTCTCTCTGCGAGGCACAGCTCTAATGTTTATAAACCTAACTTTGTTCAACCCCCAACAAAGATACGTTGGCCTAGTAGATATGGAAATAGGATGTCTTACATTGAAAGTGCCCTTGATTCTGTACATTTTATGCTGTTCTTTTCTTTTCCTTTGATTTGTCTTTCTCCAGCTTTTCTTATATGGTTCCTTAAACTTACTTCTCTATTCTTTCTGATTTTTCTCAAATATTTGTTCACTTCCTCAAAAATAAAATTAGAGTCATTTTCCAAGGGTTTTTTTCCTGATCTTGTGTAATTCTATCTTAGAGTCAGTAGTCTCGTACATAAGTTCCCGTATCCTGACTTTAATTTCCTTGAACAAGCTCTTAACTTTCTCCTTTTATTCTGTCTCCTTTTCTTCTTCTCCTTCTTCTTTTTCTTTCTTTCTTTTTTTTTTTTTTTTTTTTTTTTTTTTTTTTTTTTTTTTTTTTTCTTTGTTAGATATTTGTCTTTTTAAAAAACAGTTTTGTTCTACTTTCCTGGTCCTTTAATTGCTTCTGCCCATTTGGTTGGCAAGACTGAGTAGCCCATTTCTACTTCTCATTTGCTGTATGCTTCAAATGAAAGAAAGTGTTAATTTTAAACCTGATCCCCTTTCTGTCAATCTCTTCTTCTCCCAAGAATGGAGGCTTGGCTCCTATTGGCTTGTGGTATCCTTGTTTCTTCCTGGGTGATTACAGAACAATGGCCATCAGATTGACCTGGAGAATTTTCCCATATAATTATATCTGATCTTCTCACTTCTTTTATATCTACTGTGATATTCTGGGACTAGAGTGGTATAGGGGGTGAACAGCAGACACAAGGCTTCTGTGACTAGCTCCATGTGATTTTCATACTGAGACCTTCTCCCTTACAGCCGATCACTGATTGGGATCCTTTACTCCAGAAGCAACTACTTTTTGGGTCGGAAATAGATACATGTGTTTAAGGCAAGATTCTACTAAATGATGAATGAGCCATCAGTTTAGCAAGCAGTGAGCGGAGTACTTCAGGGGGCAAGATGTGAGAGGTACATGAAAGGGATCATATGCCTCTTTTCCATCTGCTACCAGGAAATTCACATAGGGTTGAGCCAAGATTAATTATATTGTTAAGTTGATACAAATATAATTGCAGTTCTTGCTATTAAAAAATGGCAAAAACTGCAATTACTTTTGCGCTAACTGAATACAATCAATAGCAATTCTGCATACTGCATTTCTGCATACTTATTTAAGGTGAAAAACACACATAAAAATGCCGTTCTGAGTTCACATAGCCTTTGGCTCACATACAGAGTCTGCCCTAAATTCTCTAAGAATTGGAAGTCCACTGAGTCCAAAGAAAAATACTGAAACAAATAATCTTTAGTTAATGCCTAGAGATTTGTCTACCAGTTTCCCTGACTTGGACTCAGAGCCTGGAAAAAGTAAAAACGAGACATTGTCCATTTCCAGTGAAATTGAAGGACTCAACACTAGTACCTGATGATGTATCAAGTCAACTATATCCTCCAGAAGAACAAGAAGAACTTGATGTTTTATTTGATGAAGAGATGTAACAAACACATTTGCTGATTGGCCTGATAATGATTCAGACTATGAAATTGATGAGCAGAATTTAAACAAGATATTAATTTGAACTCAGATATTACTTTACCTGAGAAAACATCCTGGATAAGATCAAACAGGCAACCACAAGTTTCAGGCAAAAATTACATCAGAACTTGCTGAAGTTACCAGTGATGGCCTATATCACTATGAATAAGACTTGTGAATAGAAGACAAGGAAAACAAATCTGCAGCCATAAAGAAATTGACAAACTAGTCTAAAATTCATAGGGAAATTCAAGGGACCCAGAATATCCAAAATAATCTTAGAAAGATGAACAATGTTTTGAAAGACTTGTACCTCCTGATTTTAAAACTTACTTTAAAGTTAGAGTAATCAAGACAGTGTGGTACTGGCATAAAGACAGACATATAGGTCAATGGAATAGAATTGAGTCCAGAAACAAATCATGTAGTCAACTGATTTTTGACATGGATGCTAAGACTATTCAACAGGAAAGGTGACTGTAGTCTTTTCAACAAATGGTGCTGGGACAACTGGATAGCCACAAACAAAAGAATGAAGTTGGATTCTTACCACACAAAATATACAAAAATTAATTCAAAGTGGATCAAACACTGAACTCACCTAACTCAAAGAGCCCAAAAGTATAAAATTCTTAGGAGAAAACATAGGCATAAGTCTCTTTGAACTGTGTTAACAGATGTTTCTTTCATGACACCAAAAGTACAATTGACAAAAGAAAAAAATAGATGAGGTTTCATAAAAATTTAAAATTTTCAGCCAGGCATGGTGGTTCACACCTGTAATTCCAACACTTTGGGAGGCTGAGGCAGGGGGATCACTTGAGCCCAGGAGTTTAAGACAAGCCTGGGTGACATGGAGAAACCTCATCTCTACAAAAAATTAAAAGAGTAGCTGAGCATAGTGGTGTGTGCCTATAGTCCCAGCTACCCAGGAGGCTGAGGTGGGAGGATCACTTGAGCCCAGGTGGTGAAGGCTGCAGTCAGCTGTGATCATGCCACTGCACTCCAGTTTGGGTGACAGAGAGATACTGTCTCAAAGAAAATACAAATTAAAAATTTGTTACTTCAAAAGACACCATCAAGAAAGTGAAAAGGCAGCCCAAGAACAGGAGAAAGTATTTGCAACTTGTGTCTTATGAGGGAATTGTATCTAGAATGCATAAGCAACTGCTACAAATCAATACTAAAAAGACAACTAACTGAATTTAAAAATGGGCAAAAAATCTGAGTAGATATTTTTCAAAAGAAGATTTACAAATGGCCAATAGCACATGAAAGGATGCATGGCATCAGTAGCCACCAAGGGAGTACAAATAGAAACCACAATGAGATACTGTACTACCTAGCACTCGTTAGCATAGCTATAATCAAATGACAGACACTAACAAGTGTTGACAAGGATGGGGAGAAATTAAAATCCTCATAACCTAGTGGTGGGAATGTAAAATGAAAAACAGTCTGGAATTTCCTTAAAAGGCCAAACATAGTTACCTAGCACCTCTTCTCCTAGGTATATACCCAAGCAAAATGAAAATATGTCTAAATAAAAACTTGTCCATGAATATTCATAGTAGCATTGTTAAAGTAGAAAGAACTCCAATGTTCATCAACCAATGAATGGATAATTAAAATGCGGTATATCCATGTAATGGAATATTTTTTGGCAATAAAAACAAATGAAGTACTCATACATACTACATGAAAACTTTATACTAAGTGAAAGAAGCCAGTCACAGAGGACCACATATTGTATGATTCCATTTATATGATATGCCCAGAATAAGGCAAGCCACAGAGACTTAGAGCTTGTGGGGGGAGCAGGCAGAGGGGAAATGGGGAGTCAATGCTAAGGTTTCTCTTTTGTGGTGATGAAAATGTTCAAAATTGATTGTGTTGATGGTTGTACAGCCCTGTTTATACACTAAAACCCCCCATGGAATTGAATAGTTTGAATAGGTACATTATATGTGAATTGTATCTTAATAAAGATGCTACTAAAATTTCAAAAATTGCTCTTATGTTTATATAGAATAAGCCCCATAAAAATGTTCTGAAGATATTTTTACGTTTAGACTATTAAGCCAATACTGGTAACAGCAGGCTGATGCCAAAATATTGGTACATGTTAAACTAGAACGCTGGAGAAAGCTTAAGGAAAAAGGTAAATTAAACAGAGTAGAATTGAAAACTACCTCTTCTCTCTGGTTTCACATAAAGTTTCTATTCTCAGCATGCTGTATGAATTATAAAAAATCAGAAGAGTGGAAACGCTATTCCATATGGTTTGGGGTGAAGAAAATAAACTTTTGCATCAGACAAACGTGTTATGATCCTAACTCAGTTTATTGTGGGCTAACAAATGACAAAGTGACTCACATAATTGTAGGGAAATAGTTGAGGAAAATTGTTGAAATCTTCCTCATACATAGTCCAGGGATAACTGGGCATTTTGTTTGTTTGTTTTTTGTCTAGCTAGTATCATTTGATCTTTCTTTTGGTACCAGTATCTAGAAATATCTTTGGGAGAAATATCTTTCCCTGTCAGTTCCTGTTTTTTGGTGAACTAGAATTCATGCCTGCTTTTCCATGTGTGTGACCCTAGCCTGGATGATCACCACATCCCATGGTTCAGGGATGGGGCCAAATCAGATGGAGTGGGTAGGATTAATCTTAAGGGCTTTGTTTGATTGTGAAAGTGGAGTTCCCTCTGCTGCCGTGGCTGAGCTCGACTCTGACAGGGTAAATGTCTGGGGCTGCTCACCCTTCCTGGCCACTACATGAAGCCTGAGCGTGTGGCCAGTGCTATCGTGAGACAACAGAAAGATGTAAAGGGCCTGGGTCCTGGGAACATCATTATGGCCCTTGTTAAAAGCACAACAGCATGAGCCTGGACTTTCAGTTATATAAGCCAAGATATTTGCTTTCAAGCTTAAATAAGTTTTGGAAATTACCTGCACCCAAGTGAATCCTGAAAGTAACATTACCTGCTGTTTCAGTTACTATGACTTGTAATGAATGAACCCAAAACTTCATGGTTTAAAACAAGAACACATATGTTTTGCTCACAAATCAGCAATCTAGGTGGGGATTGGAGTGGCTCATTTCTGCTTTATTCAGCATTAGTTGTAGCTGAAAGTTGGGGCTGGACTCATCTGGAGATTTACTCACATCTGGTGTCTGGGCTGGGACAGCTCAAATAGCTGGAACTGGAGAAGTTGGGGTTCCTTGAGTCTCACTTTCCATAGTTTCCCCACGTGCTCTCTCTGTCCAGCATGGCAGCTTCAGAATGGCTGGATTTCCTACATGTCAGCTGAGAGTCCCCAAGGCACATGTCCCAAGGGAGAAGAGCAGGGGAGAAGCTCTATCATCTTTTTTGTCTTGCCTTAAGAGGTCATGGAGAATCACATACAACATATCCCAGGCCCACCTGGACTCAAGAGGATCAAACACAGACCCCACCTTTTGATGGAAGAGTGTCAACATCATACTACAGGAATTTTGGATTGAGATATATTAGCATAGCCATTTTTGAAAATACAATTCGCTACACATTGTGAGGTATTTGTAAAGATTAAATAAAAATTCTGTCAAGAGACTATACTGCAAAAATGTGATATAGAGCTGAAGACCTGAATGGGCTGAGAGACTCTAAGGAGACTGTGTGAACTGGAAATAATTCTCTGGCCAAGCCAGGAAAATGCTAGTGAGGGGAGATCAAAGACAAAGTTGAGTGGAGAAAAGGATTACCCAAGTTTCAACATGTCTACCTTTAAAAGCAAAAACCACAGAGCCTTGATAAAGGAAATGTACAAGTAACATTCATTTATAAATCTGTGTTTTTTCTACATATGCTGGCATTTCTGATTAAAGTTGTTTGTTTTTGCAGTCATGCTTGCATAACAGAAGAGGATAAATGAACATCGTGCCGGCAATTTCTCTTGGTTCAAAATTTCCTATGACTGAAATTTTATCCTGTCAATCCCAGGACTAAAGCAGAATGCCAGCATTAATATTCCTAAAATGTATCTTCAATTTTTTTTGAGAAATCAATATAAGGATTTTGGAAGCTAATGCCATAAAATTACAAATAAAGTTACAAAGTGACAGCCAATGTTGGATACTTACATAAAATATGAATCAGAATATTGCTTGAAGGTTAAGATAGAATGATAAAACGAGTAAAGCCAAGACTAAAACAAAATTTACTGATGAGGCCATTGCAATTAATTGGTTGAGTTATAGTAATAAAAGCCCTTTTAGACTGAAGATCTAACACAATGCAAAGGAACTAGCTCTCCGACTTTATAAAGTCATTCTGCCCCCTCTGAACTTAGTTTTCCTCATAGACAAAATGAAGGTGTCTGATTAGAGCAGGTGTTTTCAATCTTTTGGCTAGTCTCAATCCAAGACAAAGAAGAAACCAATTCTTCTTTTCTTCCAACATGATTGGGAAAAGAATTGCCAATTCTTCTTTTTCCAATATGATTGGAAAAAGAAGAATTGCCTTGCGCCACACATAAAATACACTAACGATAGCCGATGAGCTAACACACACACACACACACACACACACAATCTATAATGTTTTAAGAAAGTTTACAAATTTGCATTAGGCCTGATTCAAAGCCATCCTTGGGCCACTGGTTGTACAGGAGGTTCTTGACTTTTGCAGGGAGGCTGTCAGATGAATAATAAGATGAAAGCTCTGAATCTTCTTCCTTGAGAAAACACATAGACACGAAACATTTTTCATATTGTATCAAACCTCAAGATGGGGGACCTAATGGTTTCTGTATCCAGGTTTAAATTCCTGGGCCCATCAATCACTCTATCTTCCTATTCTAAATTCCATGATCCGGGATGGTTGATTTTGGCACAAACTTCATACCTTCTGAGTTTTAGAAGAAACCCAAGCCATCTCTCAAGTTCAGTCAGTGCTCTGACCCAAGGCTGGCTTCACGAGCGTCTTTCCTGTGCGACTGCACATGGCCTCATGCTCTTGGTTTACTGCTTGACTTTTACCATCTTGACATTCTGAATAATTTTTTGACATTTTAATTTTTCACTGGGCACCCGAATGATACATCTGGTCCTGCTCAGGCAACCCTCTGAGTCTCAACCCTCTCTTCTCATTCATATTCCTGAGAAGTAGTCATCCACTCTTGGTGTGGACTCATAGAACTAAGAGGAGCTCAATACTTTCAAAGCTGCCCATGTCAATCCTAGGCAGACCGAATGGTTCAAAAATTTGTTCTCATGCTTTGCTGGAATCTACCTCTTTATAGCTAAACATTGATCAAAGTCTTCTGTGTGTTGTGTGGTAAGTTTGTTTCTACGTAAGAATGTTTTATATATTTGAGGACAGCCATCATTTCCCAGCCCCTAGAAGAAACCTAATAAATGTATGAAGTGGATATTCTTTTGTTTGACTGATTCATGGAAAGAGAAAGGCTGTGGTAAGCCTCCATGAGATGAAAGATCATGTGAAAGGGCCAAATATGAAAAGCAAATAAAATGATTAGGACGGACGCTTTAGGATAAAAGTCAGGAGAAAATTAAAGAGGAACAGGAGGCCCTGTCCTTCTGAAATGGAAACAAGTCTTAGGTTTTCTGAATTATAAAAAGTCCCCAAAGAATGCATTACGCTGATGCAAGTTGCTCTCATTTTGAAATTAGTGGTGTTGAGGAACAGATCTCCTTTATTGTAAGAGAATGATTTTTTTTTATTACTTCCAAGGCTTTCATTTTTAAGTATCTGAAACAAGGAGACAGCATCAATAAATAGGCTTTAACATCACCATGTCAAATTTTGCATAATGACCCTTAAGTGTGGGACTTACATTTTATTCCCCTATATTCTCTGGTCTGCAGTGTAACGGTGAGCACACACAAAGCTGCCAGTAAATGTTTGATTCTGTAGTGTGTTTCTGTGTCCATAGAGAGATTGGCCCTCCTACAGGCACAGGTGTGCAAAGATAGTTCCCCATGTTCAGGTAGGAGTAGAGGGACCAATCCCAGCTACCACACATATAATCCCTTCACTGGACATCAGTGCTGACAAGGTGGGTGGTCAAGCAGGGTGGGGAAGCTGGGAGGATATCATGGGACAGCTTTAGGATGACTTTTTCCTTTTTGTACATTTCTCATCATAAAGAGAAAGGTAGAATCTACTGTTAGCATGCCCATGGAAAGTGTTTCTGGGAATATAAATTTGGACTAGCATTTTAAGTTGCACTATCCTTATATCCAGAAGCTGCATTTTCAAAATAACCTTTTTTTTTTTTGGTGTTGTTGAGACAGGATCTCACACTGTCACCCAGGCTATAGTGCAGTGGCACCATCAAAACTCACTGCAGCCTCTAAAACTCCTGGGCTAGAGGAATCCCCTTGCCTCAGCCCCCAAATAGCTCCTTCTTTCTATTAGAAAATATACAAATAAAACCTGGCTAGTAACTTGGTCTCCATCCATTCTTTTCTCCCACTATCTATTAATGATCCTATACTTTTAAACTGTTTTAGTTATTTTTTAAATTAGCTATCATATGGGTCAAAATGTAAAGAATCTGATAGAGGGGGATCAATCCAAGATGGCTGTTTAGGAACAGCTCGGGTATTGCAGCTCCCAGTGAAAGTGCAGAGGGTGAGTGGACGCCGCATTTTTATTGCCCACAGACTAGGAAATTCCCAGGCGGAGGAGCTCCAGGGGTCGCCAGCGTGGCTGTTTCGGCCAGTGCGGCTGTTTCGGCCAGTATGGCTGTGCCGGCCTGCGCCGCTGCTTTGCCCTGCTTGGCTGCTTTGTCAGCACCCTGGAGCAGCAGTTCTACATACAAAATACGATGGTCCGGGTGCCCTTTTGGCTGGCAATTGGAGCCACGGGAAGTCGCCCATTCGTCTGTTTAAAAAGGGGACTGAGCAGAGAACCAGGACAGTAGATTCCAGGGCAAAAAAAAGTGCCACGAATCTCAGTGCCGCTGTTTAAGCCAGCGCAGTGAGTCGCCGCAGGGGAAAACAGACCCGGCTCCTCTTCAACAGGCTGCTGGAACACCAACTTAAAAAAAAAAAATGGCGCTGAGGCAGGGAGCCAGGTGATCAGGCTTGGCTGGTCCCACCCCCACAAAAGAACAGCAATCAGAAACTCTCTGGATTGAGAGTTTCACAGCAAGTGCAGCTGAACTTGGGATGGGCCAGCTCTGTAGGGGAGGGGCGTCTGCCATTACTGAAGCAGCCCAACACTACGAAGGTAGTCAGCCAATGCTGAGGCAGCCCGCCGTTGCCAAGGCAACCCGCCACTACAGAGAGACTCCACCTTAACAGAGGCGGGCCACCCTTGCCAAGGCAGTTCTAACTACACCCATATAAACAGGACTGCAGGGAAGTTCACTCGGCAGCTGGGTGGAGCACACAGCAGCTCAGCAAAGCCT
>NW_016107865.1:728103-739694 GCF_001604975.1 Cebus imitator
TTGTGGAAGACAGAGTGGTGATTCCTCAAGGACCTAGAAATAGAAATTCCATTTGACCCAGCAATCCCATTACTGGGTATATATCCAAAGGATTATAAATCGTTCTCCTATAAGGACACGTGCACATGAATGTTCATTGCAGCACTGTTTACAATAGCAAAGACCTGGAACCAACCCAAATGCCCATCGATGAAAGACTAGACAGGGAAAATGTGGCACATATACACCATGGAATATTATGCAGCCATCAAAAACGATGAGTTTGTGTCCTTTGTAGGGACATGGATGAAACTGGAAAGCATCATTCTCAGCAAACTGACAGAAGAGCAGATCAAACACCGCATGTTCTCACTCAAAGGCGGGTGTTGAACAATGAGAACACATGGACACAGGGAGGGGAGCACTACACACTTGCGTCAGTTGGGGGAAAATAGGGGTGGGACGGTGAGGGTTGGGGAGCTAGGGAGAGATAGTAAGGGGAGAGATACCAGGTGTAGGTGATGGGGAGGAAGGCAGCAAATCACACTGCCACGTGTGTACCTATGCAACAATCTTGCATGTTCTTCACATGTTCCCCCAAACCTAAAATGCAATAAAATAAATAAATGGGGAAAAAAGAAAAAAAAAAGAATCTAATAGAGCATATGGTGAAGTTTCTTTCTTACCACTGGAGCCTGCCTACTCCATTTCCCCACAGGCAACGAGCATTGTTAGCTTCTTGTTGATCCTTTGTTAGTCTTCTGAGTAAAGATGAGCAATTAAATCTCAAATCTCTTTTTAACTAAAATTGGGGCTGTTACTAAAGGTCGTTTGTTTGTTTTGTGTGGGGTTGAGAGTGTAAGGACTTGGCCTTGTCTTTTCTTTTATGGTTTTCTGTTTTGATCTCCCATTTGTCGGACTTGTAAAACTGGCTCTGAGCAGCCAGCGGTCCATTCCCATTGTACTCTCTGTCCCTCTGTCCCCAAGAGCAGAGTGAGCAATGTCACTAAGTCTTTTCATGAAGCCACAATAAAGCAAGTATTACTGTACTGGGGCAGGACCTTTCGAGTTACTTTCCATCCCTCTCTCAACTATTAATCTTCAGACTCACTCTGGCAAAACGTTTCTCTGGCTTCTTATCTAGAGATGAAAATCTAAGCTTGTCCCTCACTCAAGTTAGTGGGATCCGTCTCTTTACTGTTTTCCTTGCTTCTCTGTAATCTGAATGTTGTTTTTTCAAAAGTCCATTACCAAACAATGCTTCAGGGCTCCTAAACTGTTTTAATAAAGACAATTTTCTATTTGTCATTTCTCCCATGCTTTGTCTGTGAGTGGGTTTAAGGGCAGGTTGGACTTGGAAAAGCATTTTAACACGGAGTTGTTGACTGGATTCCATTATTTTTTGTGCCCAAAATTCACACATTTCCTTTTTTATGTATTCCCTCCTTCTAGGAACCACCCTTTCTTTCATTTTCTCCACAAGCTTAATTTGGGAGCTGCTATGTTAGTTCAAATGTAGGTTAGACCCTGGCCACGATTTGCTGATGCAGAGTGAACACCGGCTCTAAAATGGGTCCACTGTTCCCTTCCCAGAGAATTTGGACTTCGGTCTGAAACTCGTCTGTCTCTTTCCAGATGGCTGAACCTACTAGTAATGTAAAATTCAGAAGCTTTGGGCTCCTGAATGTTCCTGTGTTTGCTGTTACAAGGGTGGAAGAAATAGAGGCAAAAAAAAGGATGTAAGAAGAGATTGAGCGCTGCTGACCATGTTCCAGGCCCTGGAATTGGCTGTCACTGCCCTTGCCTTCCAGGAGACATCTCAGTCTTTGGAGTCAGCTAGTTGAGGTTGGTTTTCTGTTACTTGCAAGCCACAGTGTACCAAACACAGAGGGGCGTGCCAGCAACAGCCACCCTGAGATCTCCTGGATGAGGTTTTGTGATTTCACGCTCATGATTCCCTGTTATGCTTTCTCCATTTTGCCAGTTAGAAGTCTGGACTCAACATGGATGAACCTGGAAACCATCATTCTCAGCAAACTGACACAAGAACAGAAAATCAAACACCGCATGTTCTCACTCATAGGTGAGTGTTGAACAATGAGAACACATGGACACAGGGAGGGGAGCATCACACACTGGGGTCTCTTGGGGGGAAATAAGGGAGGGGTGGGGAGTTGGGGAGAGATAGCATGGGGGGAAATGCCAGATACAGGTGATGGGGAGGAAGGCAGCAAATCACACTGCTATGTGTGTACCTATACAACAATTTTGCATGTTCTTCACATGTACCCCAAAACCTAAAATGCAATTAAAAAAAAGAAGTTTGATCTCAGATCATGTTTTTAACTGAAAATGTCTAACTGAAATTAAATGTTTCTGTAATTTTTATTTCATAAACATTGAATTAAAGTAGACTGTCATTGATACTTTGCTGTGGCAGGAAAAATGTTTGTAATTTTCAGTTTGTGTTTGTTTTCTCTAAGCACGTCCCCTTTCTCCTATTCAAACAAACCCTCAGCAGTATTCAGAGAACAGTTACTGAGTCTTTGCACTCTTACATGTGCAAACACCTAAACCCAGAAATGAGATTATGCAAAGTGCTTCTGAGAAAATTATAGCAAAAGTAAAGCAGAAATCCTACCCCTGCCCCAGGGATCTAGGAGCAGGAAGAACTTTATTTATCAAGCATAACCCTTAGGAGGTAAGACCACAGGAAACAATGTGGAAATGTCTGGACAGACAGGCTGCTGTAAACAGTCTTGATGAGATTTGTATGCGCCAGAGAGGCAAGGAAGCAGCAGAAAGATGCCCATGCCCCTGTCCCCATGCATGTCAGGGAAGTAGGATAGGGGAAGGCTGGACTTAAAGGGGCTGTGAAGACAGGAAGTCTGAGCCCTGATCTGCAAGGGCCGTGCTCAAGGACTGTAACTATAGATATCCCACTGAACACACATGGAGACAGGGAACTGAAGGACAAGAGGCGTCTACCTCCAAACCGCCCATTCAATGCCTTAGCTCCATTAGAGTCTCCTGGAAACCAAGACAAACCTTGGGAAAAAGAGACCCCAGATTGACTGAGAGTAAGTTTCCACTACCCTAGCAGACTGTAAGACAGAGAAGTTAAGTGAAATGATAAAAAATAAAGCCATATTTTTGTGCTTACTTGCATTTCTGGACAAAGATTCATACATTGATTTACTGTGTATTTAGGGCAAATAACATGTTCCCAAACAAGAATTTTCAGTTACAGTCTGTGACGACAATCTAAGAAGCTGTTGTTTGTTCTAATAACTAATAACTTTTGAGCACTTCCATTGTGCCAAGCATTGTGCTAACGATTTTATACTTATCATATTTAAAACGACACAAAAGGGTAGAAACTCTAATTATCAGTATTTTTGTGGACAAGAAATACAAGTCATTAAGAGGATAAAAAATTTTCCCATAACAGACATTATAAAGGATTCCATTCTATTTGTGATGATTGCTTCTTTCAAGGGACTATTTAGATGGGATAGCTATGCCAGAATAAGAGTTCCTTTGGGATTTCAAATGAACTGCATAATATACTAAGCCAAAGCCAAGTATCTTTTAGAAATTGTTCATTGGCACGAAAAGATCTTTAGTGAGGGACAATTTGAACTAGAAACTGCCAGGAACTTGGGTTAACAATGTCATCTTCTCCTTCAAAGAAACCCAGCCATGGTGGGATTAAGAGGTTTGTTGTCAAGAGATGATCCAGACTTAATTCCTCAAGCACACTGGCCATTGAGTCAGAAAACCACAGATTTTAGAACTTGAAAGGACTACTGAAATTCAGTTCAGCAAGTGATTTTCTTAAACAGGTCACCACATTAATTTACTGTATCATTAAATTAATAATACATTTAATAAATTATAGTAATGTATTAACCCAATGTACTATTTAATATTTAATGTAAAAGTATTAAATGTACAATGTATTAAAAGGCAAGACAGTCAGTTTCCGCACCCCTTGATCACTTGGGGTGTGGAAACTGACTATCTTGCCTTTTAATACATACTTTTTTTCATGGCACTACATTATGCCTCATTTCCTGCAGAAGAGAATTATTTCTTTTATGGAAAATTCTTGATAGAATTTAGAATCTATGAGATGACAAAAAGCAGAGAATGAAGAACTGTATTACTCCATACTGGTATTTGGCTGAGCCACAACACAATACCAGTGTATTAGTCAGAGTTCTCCAGAGAACCAACAGGATATATCATCTATATCTAATCTACAGATATCTACATCTATTCATCTCTCTCTCTTTCTCATATAATAGAGAACTATATGTCTCAAAGGCTGGAAACTCAGGCTGGTTTCCTACCTTGCAGTCCCTTCTTGGGAAAACCTCAGACTTTACTCTTAAGACCTTTAACTAATTGGAGGTTAATCTGCTTTATTCCAAGCCTACTGGTTTAAATGTGAATCTCATCTAAAAATAAAATATCTTCACAGCAATCACTGACCCAAGAAGCTTGAAAGGCTCCTCCAGTTTGCGTGGAATTTAAGTAAGTATTCCACCGAAAAAGTTTCTGTGGTCAGTGTTTTTTGGCTTAAACAATGTCAAACACATTTATTTATTAGACAAAGCCTTTATCATGCTCAAAATGCTGGGAATTCCCCATGTGGGGGTTATGGTTTGCAGTGATCCCTGGTTTTTATACTCAGTCTTTTTTGTATGAGTCATCTCTCTGAACCAGCATTTTTGGAAGCAGACACACTGATTAAAATAAATCTCTCTATTTTGCAGCTGACAAAACCAAGGCAAAGAGAGGGGAAGGGCTCTAGGTAACAGAGAGTTGGTGGCAGTCACAGACCCAAGTTTACTGACTTCAGTGTTTTTTCCAAATGAAAATGTAAAAAGGTTTGGAGCCATTCCTAGGGAGGTGTTTGACCCAGGGCAGGCAGATCTGGTGGGTTCTGCACCTCTCCAGCATTTCTGAATAGCTGAAGTGAGGCCTGATTCAGGCAGAGATGGGAGATGGGTACATGGTAGAAATGGGAGCCCCACTGGCTGTTTTGATGATAATCGTGTCTGCAGATTATCAGCAGGCAGAGCCGTGTCCTTTTCTCCCTGAGTCAAATTTCTCTGAGTAACAGCCCATTTGCCAGCAGTGGGGATTGTAGAAGGGGCTGAGTGAAACAGTCTTAGGGTTTGAGACAATTGCCTCCATTTGCTATACCTTGAACATGACAATGGTAGGGATTTTTGTTATGTTCTTTTTCAGGAATAGACATCTCCCAGATGTGTGAATTTCTTCGATTCATTTAAATCTTTGCTTTAAATCTTTTTGGGAACTCTTTGGTGATCCCATGTCATACAACTTCATGTAAACTTGTTTACATTTTCTTCTATGATTGAAGCATCAAATTTAGGTGCCAGTATCTAATTTATTATATTGTTTTCCCCAGTGTTCTCAAGCAAGCGTGGAAAGGACTGGGACATAAACTAAAATCATAAAATCACCCCAGGGAAGTGAGACTAGTATTGCAAAGCTATTCATATTTTGCCTGACAATGGCCTGTGGTGGTTCTTCACAAACTAGCCTTGAAAATTAGGAGAAAATCACCTGTGCACCCCCTTTTGCTAATTGTTATGGACCAAATCCTCAAATCCTCTTATTTCCCCTTACATTTTCCTCTTCAAGCTAAGAGGATCTACATATTTAATATCCATGATATAATGCAGCTCTTGTTGAGGTTCTCACCACTGCACCCTATGTGGGTCAATCACGGTTTCTGAAAGGTGCAGCAAAATAGACGCTGTCAGCATATGCATGATAAACCTTGGGTCTTAGCTTGGATTCCCCAGTAGCAGAGCCTGCAGCAGGAATTCTAACACAAATCATTTATTAAGGGAGTGATATTAGGTGAATTCGGTCAGTGAATGAAGCTAATCAAGATGTGATTTCAGCTGAAATGTAGGCTCAGTATGATCTAATGGGGAGCTTTGGAGTAAGGCTCAGTCTGATCTAATGGGGAGCTTTGGAGTAAGTACCATGTCAAACATTGAGGCTAGGGGGTTTGTGTATCCCTATATCAGTCAGTTAATGGCTGCAGGGTGCCCTGAGGGAAAGGGTAACTTATCATCTGTTTTGGGTGAGGAGGCTACCACAGCAGTTCTTGGAGGATATGGCAGCTGGGGGATTGGTGCATTGGTTCAGTAAAGGGTATCCCGGTAGGTCATTAAGAACAGTTATAACTAGGCTGACTTATTCTGAATCCCTGCTTCCCTGTTTATTCTTCTAGAAAGCATAGCTTTCTAGAAAGAACCATAAAGATAACATATTGCACTCCCTCAGCCCAGAAAACAGCCAGCTCTCAGCATTCAGCTCCCTCCTTCACCATAACCCATATAACCTAAACACTAACTGAAGTTCCTAATTTTAAATCCCAAAACTTAGCCTCATATCTTCAACCCTTGAGCCCCCACGTCTCCTCTCTGTTTATTAACTGTTTACCCCATTGATAAGAGTTTCTGCTCACCACCCAGCTTTGATTCTGGTAAGGCAGTGTATTAATTATTTATTGCTATATAAGAAATTACCTCCAAACAGAGTGGTTTAAAACAACAATAAATATTTATTTTCTTACAGTTGGGCTTGGCTGGGTTGTTTTTCTAGCTCAGGGTGTTTTTTTTTTTATTTCTTTTTGACAAACATAACATCTGTTCTTCAGAGGTTGGCTGGGGCTGCAATCATTTTGAGGCAGAAGAACAGGGCCTGGAGGTGGGAAACCTGATAACTTTTTAGAACTAAATCAAATGGAAACATTTCAGATATGATAGGAAATATCCTCTTCATTTATACTGGACATGCAACTATTAAATGACTTTGTAACTTTACTTCATCCTCTTCATTTATATTGGATGTACACCAAGTAACCAATGGAAACCTCTAGAAGGTATTTAAACCCCAGAAAATTCTGCAACTGCACTGTTGAGACCCTATGCTCATGCCCACTCCACTTCACTTTTCAATAAATCTCTGCCTTTTTTGCTTCATTCTTTCCTGGCTTTGTTTGTGCATTTTGTCCAATTCTTTGTTCAAGATGCAAAGAACCTGGACACGCTCCTCCAGTAACATATTTTGGTGAGCCAGCCAGGAGGTAAGCTCAAAGTTTGGGATTTACTTTTCTCCTTTTCTTTTCTGCTCCATACCGGGGAATCTCTTTCTCTGTCTTTTCCTTTCAAACTTGGGCCCCTTGGTGGGCAGTGCCTAAACACAGAAGCAACTGCAGATTTCTGGCTGGGGTGTTCTGAAAAGGACTTTTCTATTTTTTCTGGTTTTGGTCCCTTATCCTTACGTGTGGTACAGCTCAGGACAAACTCACATGTATTTCACGTGACTTAAACCTTCTTTTCTATTTAAATTCTTCCCCTACCCTACTCGACTGGCTAAGAGCAGAAGAAACCCACCCAGTCTACAATTCTTATCATTAAAGTTCATGGCTATCGCTAGTGAAATGGGATGCATGGGAAAATGTGGCCTTATCAAATTATAAGGATGCTGGAAGTTGAGACCTTCATCTAAGAACAAAAGGAAAGCTCACAGTAGGCCATCACCTCTGGAGGGAAAACATGCAAAGTGACCCTGGTGCCCATCTGCGGTCAGAGACATTTGATACTCTAAGATTAGACCCCAGAGTGGGATGCCCTGGGGGATCCCCCAGACCTCAGCCTCTCCAAAGGGGATACCCTTGGCAGAGGTTCCATGGTTTAGTACTAAACTCTCCTTAGAATTTTCTCTCACAGTTGCAACACTGTTGGGCCCCAATATTGCTTGGAATCTGAAGTTTGCTGTTGAATAGGGAAGTGGGATGGGGTTGCATGTATCCCTTTTGTGCTGCTGCTCTAAGCATGGGGCCTGGTCTTAGGGTGATACTCTCCTTTGGTACTGTTTGCCCCAGTGTTCTTTGGAGTCTGGGGAGGTTTGACCTCTAAAAATCAATCTGCCATGGAAACTGTTTTACCTGAAATTTTGGCTCACAGCCTTCAATGGATTACCTATTGGGGCAAACAAAGTAAAATCAGTGAGCTTATATTGCTATCTCATAGGTAGGGTTCCAAGGAAAAAGCTATTGAATCTTCATTTGTGTGTGTTTAGACATGTCTAGATGTATTTATTTGTATGTACACTTATTATATGTCTACCAAATTGTCCTATAAGTAAAAGAGTACTCATAAATTAAGTAAATAAGTCTCAGCAATTTTCAAGTTCACATGATTTCAGTATAACTTTACTAAACAAGCTGGTTTTTAAATTATTGGTAAAATAAAAATAGAAATGCCTTCAGAATTGTCAGCATACATTTTTATCTGGTTTTTATATTTGTCTCTGTTAGATATTTTGAGGTATCAGGGTTTGGCACAGATAGTTACAAAACTATAAAACCAGCCAAAACAAAATTATCTTGGTTTGTGCGCCTTTTTCTTTCTTTCTTTTTGACAAATGAGAGGAATTTAATGTTAACTGAATCTTCTAATATCTCAGTTTACAGAAGTAATCTAAACTGTTTAAAAATGAAATAAGTACATGCAAATGGGATGTTTTAGGTAAACTTTTTGTGTAAATTAAAATCTTAAAATTATTTTTGATGCTCATTGAACATCTGGGTCATTTCCAATTAAGAACGCGTTGTGATATGGGGAAATATATTTCTAAACATTGTGGAATTGTTCTTATCTATAAATGTCCATATCTCATACTTCAGGATTTCTTGCTTTTTAACATATCACTAAAGTTTTAGGTTACTAAGGATACGAATTCTGGTTAACACATAATTCTATTTACAAAATGTGCCAGAAAAGGTGTTATTAATGAGAAAAAGAATAATTTCATCTAATTCAGAAGTTATGTAAAAGTTAGCTCCAATTACAGACTTCAAAAGGTTATTTATGAAATAATGTAGTAAGGAACCAGTAAGTTGGGGAGAAAGATGTGGAAAAAGTTCAGATAATAAAATATTATTTAAACCTAAAAGAGAATTGGAGATATTTGACTAATTAACATTTTCTTAGTTAAAGCTCTTTGTATTGATTAAAGTAAAATAAGAAGTATTATAAAGAAATACACTGGCAGTTTGGCAATTCTTTTTGATTGTATTGTTTCCAACTATGTTTACTGTTTTGTGTGGATAGTGCTGGCACTGGAGTACTTATTGGTCATGTGCCTAGGGTGAATTTCTTGATTGCACAGAATATATGGTGACATTGGTGGACTTAAGGATACTTAATTGTGCATCAGAAATAAAATATTCATTATGTGGGCTTCTTTTTTGCGGGGGGCGGGGGGCCCTGGGTAACGCTGTATCCTCCAGGGTAGATTGAGTAGGAACATTTAGGGTTGGTTTCCTGTTTACTTGTTTTTACTTCTAATTTTCATATGTTTGCTGTTTAGTGTCCTTGGACTTTGCTTGTATATGCACATATAAAACCCTAATGTGTTTTAGTTTCTAGTGGAAGGCTTTTATTTGGTTTTGTGGATATTTTGTTTCCTATGCATTTCTAGCAAGTCATCATTTGTTTTGTTGATTGGGAGTTCCTAGGCTACCTTTGTCAGGCATGCAGGAATTAATGGAGCACAAGTGCTTTCTATCCTTAAACTAACTTTTTGGATTTTAGGCTTTCTGATACTTTAAGTGTGTTGAGTATACTTTCTTAAATAGAATTTGAGTCATTATTTCTCTCTATGCCTAATTTCTCCAAAATTTGTAAACTAGGTATGACAATTCTTAATTTATGGCAATGTGTTTGTTTGCATACAGTTGAGCAGGGTTGCTAGGGCTGCTCAGGGAGAGAGAACCCAGAAACCTGGCATGCTGGCAAAAGGGTAAGAATTCTTACCAGTCAGACTCTAGCCTCATTCTCTCTGTTCAAACTGGTTAAATCAATATTAAAAGACACCATTTAACTCCTCTGTAAAGTTTTGATTAATCCAAAAAAGAATTCTGAGGCTGGTCTTAAGCTGTAGTGAATCTAGTGTGCTTTATATGTATTTCTGTATCGTTCTGTCATAAAAAGGGGTACCTTAGGATAAAATGTGTGCCTAGGACTCCATAGGCCTGTTGTTCAAGATGGCCCAGCAAATTTGTCAGTCATGCCCTTGGGTGCTTGACCTTGTAACCATGTGGCCATACTTTCTTTCTCTTCTCGCAAGGGCCACCCAGGTTTGTGGTTCAATTCTTGGCTTAGGAAATGAGTTCTTTATCTTCTGAATATTAATATATGTTGTATATATAATATAAAATAGCTTTAATTAATTGGTTTAATAATAAGAAGATCTTAAATCAAGTATTTTGTCAGAAAAGTAAAAAGTTTAATGCCTTTTATTTAGTTTGTGTGACTTAAGCAATCTTTGGGAAATACAGTTTTAAAGATTATTGGTAAAATATCATCAAAAATGTAAAAATTTTGTCTAAATTATGTAGGTCAGATACTAGGTTTGCTAAATGCTTTGAGTTCATAAACTGCTTGACTTTTAAAAATTGTTCAATTTATTTTGGAGGATTAGATTCTAGATAAGACCTGGGGATATGTGAAATTAGCCATGTCTTCTACCTATGCAAAGAAGGTTATAAAGAAAAGAAATTTAATGTAAGAAAGGATCTTGTTTGGTAAATTCTTATCATAAACTTTACTGTCCAACCAGTAAACTAGTTGTTTAAAAAGAGGGAAGTTTAGGTCAAGTCAGAAAGTCCAAGCATGTTGTAGTTGGTCTGTGTAAGTCATGAACTAATTTATGAAAGAGAGTTTATACAAGAAATATACAATTTAATGGTGATTAGGTGAGGATTGATCCAAGATGGCCATTTAGGAACAGCTCAGGATTGCAGCTCCCAGTGAAAATGCAGAGGGTGACTGGACGCCGCATTTTTATAGCCCACAGACTAGGAAATTCCCAGGTGGAGGGAGCCCCATGGCTCGCCAGCACGGCTGTTTCAGCCAGCGCAGCTGTGTCGGCCGGCACGGCTGCTTTGCCCTGCGTGGCTGCTTTGTCAGTGCCCTGGTGCAGCGGTTCTCCTTACAAAATACACTGGCCCAGCTGCCCTTTCGGCTGGCGACTGGAGCCACGGGAAGGCACCCATTCATCTGTTTAAAAAGGAGACTAAACAGGGAATCAGCACAGTAGATTCCAGGGCAATAAAAGTGCCACGAACCTCAGTGCCGCTGTTTAAGCCAGCACAGTGAGTCGCCGCATGGGAAAAAACACAGATCCCAGTGCCTCTTCAACAGGCGGCTGGAACACCAACTTAAAAAAAAAAAAAAAAGGCTCTGAGGCAGCGATCCAGGTGATCAGGCTTGGCTGGTCCCACCCGACAAAAGAACAGCAATCAGAAACTCTCTGGATTGAGAGTTTCACAGCAAGTGCAGCTGAACCCGGGATGGGCCAGCTCTGTAGGGGAGGGGCGTTCGCCATTACCGAGGCACTCCAACACTACAGAGGTAGTCAGCCAATGCTGAGGCAGCCCGCCGTTGCCAAGGCTACCCGCCATTCCTGAGGCAGCCCACCGTTACCAAGGCAACCCACCATTACAGAGAGAGTCCGCCAATACAGAGGTGGGCCACCATTGCCGAGGCAGT
>NW_016107865.1:742230-743851 GCF_001604975.1 Cebus imitator
GAGAATGAAGACACAACATACCAGAATCTCTGGGACACATTTAAAGCAGTCTCTAGAAGAAAATATATAGCAAGAAGTGCCCATATGAGAAGCAAGGAGAGATAAAAAATTGACACCCTATCATCAAAATTGAAAGAGCTAGAGGAGCAAGATCAAAAAAACTCAAAACCTAGCAGAAGACAAGAAATAGCTAAATCAGAGCAGAACTGAAGGAGATAGAGACACAAAAAACCCTTCAAAAAATCAATATATCCAGGAATGGTTTTTCGAAAAGATCAACAAAATAGACAGACCACTAGCCAGATTAATAAAAAACAAAAGGGAGAAAAACCACATTGACACAATAAAAAATGATAAAGGGGATATCTCCACAGATTCCACAGAAATTCAAACCATAATCAGAGATTATTACAAACAAGTCTATGCACATAAACTAGTAAACCTGGAGTAAATGGATAAATTCCTGGACACTTGCCTCCTCCCAAGACTAAACCAGGAAGAAGCCAAAACCCTGAATAGACTGGTAACAAGCTCTGAAGTTGAGGCAGCAATTAAGAGCTTACACCCAAAAAAAGCCCAGGTCCAGACAGTTCACAGCTGAATTCCACCAGACATACAAAGAGGAGCTGGTACCATTCCTTCTGAAACTATTCCAAACAATACAAAAAGTCGGAATTCTTCCCAAATCATTTTATGAGACAAACATCATCCTGTTACCAAAACCCGGCAGAGAGTCAACAAGAAAAGAAAACTTCAGGCCAATATCCATGATGAACATAGACGCAAAAATCTTCAATAAAATACTGGCAAGCCGATTGCAAGAGCACATCAAAAAGCTTACCCACCATGATCAAGTAGGCTTCATCCTGGGGATGCAAGGCTTGTTCAACATACACATGTCTATAAACATAATTCACCACATAAACAGAACCAAAGACAAAAACCACATGATTATCTCAATTGATGCAGAGAAGGCCTTTGACAAAATTCAACAGCATTTTTATGCTAAAAACCCTAAAAAAACTAGGTATTGACGCAATGTATCTCAAAATAGTAAAAGCTATTTACGACAAACCAACAGCCAATATCATACTGAATGGGCAAAAACTGGAGGCATTCCCCTTGAAATCTGGCACTAGACAAGGATGCCCTCTCTCACCACTCTTATTCAATATAGTACTGGAAGTTCTAGCCAGAGCAATCAGGCAAGAAAAAGAAATAAAGGGTATTCAAATAGGAAAGGAGGAAGTCAAATTGTCTCTATTTGCAGACAACATGATTGTATATCTAGAAGATCCCATCGTCTCAGCCCAAAAGCTCCTGAAACTGATAAGCAACTTCAGCAAAATCTCAGGATACAAAATCAATGTGCAAAAATCACATGCATTCCTATACACCAATAACAGACTTAAAGAGAGCCAAATCAAGAATGAACTGCCATTCACAATTCCCACAAAGATAATAAAATACCTAGGAATATGACTAATAAGGAACGTAAAGGGCCTCTTCAAGGAGAACTACAAGCCACTGCTCAACGAAATAAGAGAGGACACAAACAGATGGAGAAACATTCCATGTTCATGGTTAGGAAGAATCAATATCGTGAAAATGGCCATACTGC